>NC_047666.1:55399952-55699952 GCF_011762505.2 Arvicanthis niloticus
CATTATAACTGGCACCACGTGAGCCCAAAGCATTCCAGTTGGGATAGCGAGACATATGCACTCTCCATACTTTTTAAACTTCCTCTCATTATGTAACAGGACAGTTTAAAATAAGTCCCAGATATTATCTTCAACAGAAACTGCTTCCGCTTCTAATATCCAATAGATAAGGACACTTAATAAACACCTTGTATCTTTATTCTATTTAACCAACTTATCAGTAATTCCCTCATGTCATGGAATGTCTAGACAGTGTGAAAATTTCTCCGGTTATTTTTAGAATGCTTGTGTAGAATGAACCTATACAAGTTAAGATCCAAATAAGGTTGACCCATTGTATTTAGTCTGAATCTCCTTTAATATGTTCTTTAAGTCAAACAGTGATGGTTGGTGTTGATTGTTGACTGTAAACATGACAATATGGAGTCTTGGAGACTCATAAGATTTATTTAGCCTCTGGGCATGCCTGTGAGGGATTATCTTGCTTAAGCTAATAGAGGTGGGAATTGTCAGTGTAGAAAGAAGTTGCTACCTTTTCCTGGACTTGGTTCATGAGCTGGATAAAAAGAAAGTTAGCTAAGTGCAGCATTGCTTGTCATCCTCTTCCTAATTGCAGACACAAAGTGACCAGCACTTTGAGCTCTTTCTCTTTGGCTTCTTCACTGTGATGGGCTGTATCTTCAAGTTGGCATCCCAAGTAAAGGTTTTTTTTCTACTTAAGCTCACCAGTCACTTTGTCACAGCGAGACAAGTAACTAATGCGCATGCCTCCTCTTCCAGCTTTTCCTTCTTTTTTCTTGTCACTTACTAATTAGAAAATTCAGATCAATTTTCCTGTAAAGCTCTGTACTTGCCAGATTTGACATGTCTATGTTGGTATTAACGTTATTCTACCCACTTCCTGCTTTCCTACAAGCAGAAGATAAATCTGGAGTATTATTTATTTATATGTTCAGGTCCTTTGGAAAGGATATTTTATGTAAACACCTTATTGCAACATATCAGGGGAAAAATGAATGTCTAATGTCCTTTTATCTTGATGTTACAGTTGACAATGTTTTGGGGTGCTGTGATCCCTTCTCGTTGGATTTTAACTTAAAACATCTGGGAAGAGAGAACCTCAATTAAGGAATTGGCTCCATCAGATTAGCGTCTGGACATATCTGTAGGGCCATGTTCACTGTGTGTGGCGCCATCCCTAGGTAGTATACACTCCTGGGCTATGTAAAGAAAAGCAGCTGAAAGAGCCTGGTAGCAAGCCAGGGAAGCAGCATTCCTCCACAGCTCTGCTTCAAAGTGGCTGTCCCACCCTGCCTTCTCTCAAGGATAGACTGCTCTCTAACCTATAGAATAAGGTAAAGCCTTTCCTCCTCTGCTTGCTTTGGTCCTGGTTTCTATTATAGCAACAGAAAAGCAAGACAGGCATGTGTTGTCGCCCTTATCTGTCCTTCAGAGTAAATCCACCAGATTCTCACATGAGAGCTTTAGCCAGCAGACACTTCCTTTTCTTTTCTTTTTTAAATATGTTTTTAATTGAAATAGAATTAGATCACTTCCCCTCCTCTCTCCAGCCCCTCCCAACTACCCTCTCTTAACCTCTCCAATGCTGCCCCCCATTTTCAAGTTAATAGGCTCTTTTGCTTTACTATTGTTACACACATATACAGACATGTATAATAATAATATAGTACATATATGTATACACAAAGTTTTTATATAAATACGAAGTGCTGAGTCCATTTTGTGTGTATATGGTTTCAGACCACTCTGCGTTGGACAGCCCATAAGGGGGCTAAGCCCTGGGAGAGGCTAATTCTTCGCGAAGCAGTCATCGTTTGGCAGGCAGGGATTTTCATTGCCTAATGGGACAGCAGTCCATTATTTCCTTATGGTTTATAAGAATGTGGGTTTGTTGTTTGTTTGTTCTTTCTTTCAACTCTTCCGCTTACAGTAACGAGCATTATATAAAGAAGCAAATCATATATGAAATACAGAATTAATGTGTGCCCCCATCTCCCTCCACTATATGTGTGTGTGTGTGTGTGTGTGTGTGTGTGTGTGTGTGTGTGTGCAAATATATAGGAAGCATTTCAAACTGAAAAAAAATATCTTTTAATTTTTTTTTCCTCCAAAGCTGAAATCAGACTCTTCTGCAAGCATCTCCAGTTGTTACTGAAAAATGTGTACCAAGAATCCACACACTGGGGCCCTGGTGTGCTAACTATGAGCAGTCTGTCATTGCTTCTAAGTGTTCTCAGGGGACAAAGCTATAAAATACATCCTCCTTTTAGATGAGAAAAAGACAGTGAAGGCGCCTACTGATATTTCTTATGAATATTTGTTCACAAAGTTTTTTATTTAACTTTCATATACATCTCAAATGTAAATGTAAGCGCAGGACCATGATGTGGACTCTATACTAAAATTCTAGTGTTTGGAATGATGCTGGTGTTTAAGAAAGAACAGTGTAACCAAAGACCTATGTACTGCCCTCGCACACTGGACTGCACAGTTAATTTTTACATATTAAACTTGATTTCTAGATTTTGGTTCAGATGATGTCAAACACTAGAGTGAAATATTTTGTAAGGTTCTGACACACCATTGTAGAAAGACTGAGAGCTGAACAGAGAGGGGGACTGGTAGATCATCAACCCCAATCCTGTTAGACACAGTTCAATGTCTGATGTTCAGTTCCCAAAATAACCAGTCAAACAAAATGGATAACACTGTGTACACTGTCTAGTTTCATGTCAGCTTGACACAAGCAAGACTCATCTGAAAAGAGATAACCTCAAATTTAAAAATTGACCCCCTCAGATTGTAAGGTAAGATCATAGGTAAGCCTGTGGGCCATTCTCTTGATTGATGATTGATTGATGATTGATTGATGATTGATGATGGATAATTGAGGTAGGAGGGCCCTGCAAACTGTGAGTAGTGACACCCCTTGGCAGGCAGTCCTGTGATGTCTAAGAAAGCAAACTGAGAAAGCCATGAGAAGTAAGCCAGTAAGTAATCTTCCTCCATTGGCCTCTGCTTCAACTCCTGCCTCAGACTCCTGGAGTTACTTCCCCCAGTGATGGACTACAAACCGTAAGCTGGAATAAACCCTGTCTTCCCCAGGCTGATTTTGGACATGGTTTTTATCACAGCAGTAGAAACCAGACTAAGACACCGTGTACTAACAAGCAGACATGCAAGAGCTAAGAGAATTGCCGCTTGGAAATAATCTATAATAAACAATAGTACATTTTTTTTTGAGAGTAAGTGACAAAAAGTAATGTCATGACTGGAGTATAATTCTGTTTTTTTTTTCCTTCAAAAACTCTATGAAGTCTGTTTTGAATTTTATACTTTTTAAATATATTTTAATTAAAATATAATCACAGTACTTTGCTCTTTTTCCTTTCCTATGTCCAGCCCCTCCCATGTCCCCTCCTTCTAACCCTTCTCATGTTGGCCTGGTTTCCAATGCCAGACATTATCTTGCCTGTTGAGTAGGCCTTAAGCCCTTGACAGCTTGCATAGTACTTTCTGGTACTATAGAAACTAGACCACAGGAAAGAGACTTTCAGGTCAGATCCAGCTCAAATCATCTGATTCCTATGTCCTAAGTGTGTGGCATCCCCAGAAACTTCTCAGAGGGAACCCCAAGGGCAACAGAAACAGAATGTATTGTTTGGGGAATCACTTGGACTCCCCTGACCAGTCTTACTGGAAAGGAGATTTCTCCTGCCTGGTACTGGAGTTTTGTTAGTGTATGGTTCTTGTAGGGAGCATTTAAGCACCTCTCTCTCTCTCTCTCTCTCTCTCTCTCTCTCTCTCTCTCTCTCTCTCTCTCACTGTGTGTGTGTGTGTGTGTGTGTGTGTGTGTGTGTGTGTGTATGCACATATGTTTTGTGGATACTTTTAGGTAAATATAAAATAATATGATTTGTTGATGCTTTATCAAACCTTTGTGTGTGTTATTTGTCCTCCCCCTTCTGTATTGACCTCCCTTCCTGCCCACTCGAAGCCCACCCACTCCCCACTTATTCTTCATATCACCTGTGTCCTGCTATTCCTCAATCAAACCACCACTGCTCTCCTCCCCGTAGTCCCTTTACACTTTCCTGGCTTCTGCTGTTACTCAAGGTTATATAGTCATGTATGAAGATTCAGAGCTAGGAACCTCCAATGAGGGAGAACATACTGAGGTCTGGGTTACCTCACTCACTATAATCTTTCCTAGGTCCATCTACTTTCCTGCAAATATCATAATTGCAGTTTCTTCACAGCTGAGTAGCATTCCATTGTGTGTATGTGCGACACTTCTATTAGCCACCCATCTGTTGAAGGGTATATAGGTTGTTTCCATTTCCTGGATATTGTGAATAGAGCAGCTATAAACATTGCTGAGCAAATATGCAAGCAGTGGGATGTGAAGTCCTTTGCACATACACTGAGACTGTATAGCTGGGTCATATGGTAGATTCTTTAGTTTTTCAGGATTCTCTGCATTGGTTTCCAGCTTGGCTGCACAACTTTGCACTCTCACCAACAGTGAACTAGAGTCCTCTTTCCTTGTAACCTCACTAGTATTTGCTTTGTTGATCTGAGGTCTTTTCTGGTTCCATATGAATTTTCTGATTTTTAAAAATATTTATATGAAGAATGTTATTGGTGTTTTGATTGGGATGTAATTGCTCTGTAACTTTTTGGTAGGATGGTCGTTTTTGCAATATTAATTGTACTGATTCAGGACTACAACGTGCCTTTTCATTTTCTAATCTCTTTCTCCATAACTTCGGAAGTCTGAAGTTTTCATTGTAGAGGTCTTTCACATTCTCGCTTAAGCTTATTCCCAGGTATTTGTTGTCTTAGATGCTATTATAGTGTCCATGATCTATTTCTCCATGTGTTTGTTGGTGGTGATAGCAAGGCCACTTGTTTTGTAAGTTGATTTGTATCCTGCCACGTGGCTGAAATTGATGGTTGTTTCTAGAAGATTTCTGATGGACCTTTTGGGATCCATCCCTCCCATATAATATCACGATGTTAACAAATACAGGTAATTTTATTTTTCTTTCCCTATTTGTATCCCTTTAATTTTTTTTCTCTTGCCTTATTGCTCTGGCTACTGCTTCCAGCACTATTTTGAAAAGAAGTGTGCATAAGTGGGCAGCTTTGTCACATTTTAATGAGATTGCTCTGAGTTTCTCTCCATTTAGGATAATGTTGGCTGTGGGTTTGTCATATACAGCCTTAATTTTGCTGGGTATATTCCCTTTGATCTCAACCTCTCTAGGACTTTTCATAAAAGCATGTTGGATTTTGCCAATATCTTTTTCTCCATCTACTGAGATAATTATATGATTTTTGTCTTTAAGTCTATTAATATGATTCAAAGTATGTATCGGCTTATGTGTATTGAACCATCCCTTCATTTCTTGTAAAAAACTAACTTAGGGTACATCATCTTTTTTATATGTACCTGTCTTTGGTGTGTGTGTGTGTGTGTGTGTGTGTGTGTGTGTGTGTGACTGTCTGTCTGTCTGTCTGTCTGTCTGTCTTTACCTGGTTTGAGACCTGGTTTGAGTGTTCAAGTTACACTGGCTTCCTAAGATAAATTTGAGAGTTCACCTTATGTTTTTCTCTTTTTGAATAAACAAAGAAGTGGTGACTGCAGTTCTTTGAAGGTCTGGTAGAATTCTGCTGTGAATTTATTTGAGCCTGGGCTTTTTTTTTTTTTTTCCATTTCAATCTCTCCCTTTATTATGGGTCTGTGTAGGTGGTCAATCTGTTCTTGATTTAACTTTGATAATTTGGATGAATCAAAAATTTGTCTATTTCTCTTTTAAAAAATACTACTGGAGTACAGGTTTTTAAAGTATTTCCTCATAATATTCTGAATTTCTTTTGTGCCTATTATAATGTTTCCCTGTAAAAATCTAATTTTTTAATTTGAGTTATTTCTTTATTTGGTTAGTTGGATGTTTATCTTCTCAAAGAACCAGCTCTTAGATTCCTTAACAATTTGTATTGTTTTCTTTATTTCTATTTAGTTAAGTTATGCTTCGATTTCTTTGTTCTGTTTTGGTGTTTGTTTGTTTGTTTCTTGCTTTATATTGAAATGGTTTTTTTTTCTTATTTTTCCAAATTCTTGAGTTATATCATTGAGTCATTATTTGTGCTCTTTCTGATTTTTCAATTCAGATACTTAGGGGTAGAAACTTCCCTCTTAAAACTGCTTTTATGTGTGTCAAATGCTTAGCGTGTTGTGTTTCTTTTCACTTAGGAATATTCGCTTAGGAACATTTTTATCTTCCTTGAGTTCTTCTCTGACACATTCATCATTGAGTAGTGAGATATTTAATCTTCAGGGGTTTATACAATTACCAGAGTTGTGTTTGCTGTCAATTTTAAGTTTTATTGCCTAGTAGTCAGGTTGGATACATAGAATTATTTCAGTGTTTGTTAAGGTTTCTTTTGTGTCTCAGCATGTCATCTACTATAGAAAAGTGTCTACATGCTGCTGAGTACAGTGTAGATCTTTTTGGCATTTGGGTGGAATATTCTGCTGATATCTGTTAGACCCATTTGATAAGATGTCACTTAATCCTGGGTTTTCTGTTTATTTTTCTAGTCCAGATGATCTATTTATTGGAGAAAATGGGGTGTTGAAATCACCTACTGTTATTGAACTTGTGACAATCTGTGTTTAAATTCCATTACTACCCTCTTTTAGTAAAGTTGGAAAGACCAGAGTTTTGTGCATAAACGTTTAGTGTTATAATATTGTCTTGATCCCTTGATTAGAATAAGGTGCCCTCTTTTGTCTCTTTGGATTAGTCTTAGTTTGAAGCCTATTTTGTCAGTTATTAGAATGGTCATGCCTGTTTGTTTCCCGATCCCATTTGCTTAGAATACCTTTTACCCATCTTTTTACTTTAAGGTTGTGCCTATCTTTAAAGCTAAGATGAGTTGCTTTTAGACAACAGATAGATCAGTTTTGTTTCTTAGTCCATTCTGTTAGCCAATGTCTTTTAATTAGATAGTTGAGGCCACTAATATTTATAGTTATTATTGAAATCTGTGTGTAGATTGTAGTCGTTTTCTTGTTTTACTGGTTTGTTTTGTTAGCTGTATTTTGTATTTCATTAACTATAGCTTCATTTGTTTTCTTTCTAAAGTTTCTTGGGTGTGCTTATTCCTGTTTTCAGTTCCAAGTATTGCTTTGGATGTTCTGTTTAGCGTTGTTATTTTCTTTTTTTCTTTTTTCTTTTTTTTTTATTTTTATTTTTGGAGGTGTGGGCTATGATGTTTTTAGGCTGTTTCTTTGGTTCATGGAAAGTTTTTATTTCTCTTTCAACATGACACATAGCTTTGATGGGTAAAGTAGTCTGTGTTGGCAGTTGTTGTCTTTTAGAAGTTGTAGAGCATTGTTTCAGGTTCTTCTGGCTTTCAGACTTTCTGATGAGAAATCAGCTGTTATTCTGATGAATTTTGTTTTATATACAAGCTGTGGGTTTTTTTTTTTTTCACTTTAAGCTTGCAGTATTTTTTCTTTTATTTTGTATATTTAGTGTTTTAACTATGGTATTCCAAGGGGAATTTTTTTCTGGCCTCATCTAGTTAGTGTCCTTTGTGCTTCCTGTATGGGTGTGTCTTTCTTTAGTTTGGAGAAGTTTTCTTCTATGATTTTGTTAAGGATCTGACCTATGCCAAAACTAGAAATGTTCTTCCTTATCTATACCCATAATTCATTCAGATTTGGTCTTCTGATGGGGTTACTCATTTCCTGCACGTTTCTTTTTTGAGCTTTTAAATTTTTTCACATACTTTATGTATTTGATCTAGATCCTCTACTTTGTATTCCAGTCCTGATATTCAAACTTCTGCTCAATTCATTCTACTAGCAAGGGTTTCCCTTGTGTTTTATAATCAGGACACCAAATTTGTCAAATTGATCTCCAGCTTGTGTCTTCTCTTTGATGTTTCTGTTTCTCTATAGGATTCAGTTTTCAACCCCTGGATCAATTCCATTCCCTTGCTTTGTTAGATTGTGTATTCATATTTCCTTGAACATTGCTCATGAATTATTGTTACTTTCTTGGAATTCAATAAAGTTTATTGACATTATCTTCAAATTCCTTGACTTCTTTGATAAAATGTGTGTTTGTTCTTTCAAATTCTTGTTTTGGGGTTCATCAAAGGTAGTTGTCATCGAAGACTAATTTTGTGTAGCCAGTGCTGGAGTTGTGTGATCAGAGATGGACCAGGTAAAGCTTGTGGATGAGCTGTTTGATTGGACCAGGCATGGAGAGCTACCAAATCATGACTCCTGAGCTTGGCCTTTGGGGATAGAGATGGCGGTGGGTGGGGGGAGGGGTGGAAGAGAAAAGACCATTGGTCTAGAGGTAGGCCTTCAGTGGATGGGGGAGGGGTGGGAGAGAAAGACCATTGGTCTAGAGCTAGGCTTTCAGATGCAAGTAGGGTGAAGGGTGGAAAGAGAAGAAGTGAGTTTCCAGGAAAAAGTGACCCTTGAACAAAGAGGGTTTGTTGGCCATGCGTCTGGAGCTAGAATTGTGAGTGTGCGGATCTGCACTGCAATTCTTACAGTGTAATAGTTACTGGTTAGAGGGCTATAGAGACGCTCAGCAGTGAAGAGCTGTTGTAGAGGGCGGAAGTTCAGTTCCCAGCACCTGTAAATGGTAGCTCACACTGCCTGTGACGCCAGCTGTAAGGGATCCAACACCCTTTTTTAGATTTCAAGTGCATTTGTATTCATGTGCATGTTGACATGCACACCCATACAAACACAAAAACACACACATTACACATAATTAAAAACAAATAGTACTGAAAGATTCAGCATTCTTAAGTAAATTTATATAAATCAAACAAAGGCTATCACCAAGCTACCAAAGCCGTAGGACCCGTAATAGTGAGAAATTTAAGCTTTAAGGAAATCATTAATTTAATTTTTAAGTTCAGTTTTCTAAAGCTCTGTGTGTGTGTGTGTGTGTGTGTGTGTGTGTGTGTGTGTGATGTGGAATAAAGAAACACACTAAAACACAATGCCATAGTAATTCGAAGAATTTTAAATTAAGTCCATCTCCAACATTGCCACCATGCAAACTACACTTGCATGTTGATTTGGTGTTCTCAGACCTACACATAAATGTGAGCCTATATGCAAATCCCCCATTTCATGCAGTATTTATCAACCATATAAGTGCTATTATATAAATAAATAGTTTCATTCTATTTGGTGATGCACTGACTCTGGTACCCAGTTCTTACCTCTCCCTTAGCTCTAATCCTGGGCTGAGCTCTGTGCTTAAACAGGGACAGAACTCAGAGAACAAGGAAGCCAGAGGCTTTAATCTTTAGCAATGCCAGATTATGAGACACAGTCCAAACTCAAATCTGTTTGAGGAAAAGGGGCAGGACAGATTGGATTTGTGGCTTGTGTCAGAGTTCCTCTGAGTGGAAACATAGGAAATGTAGAATGAGAAAGCAGAGGCCTGTCTTGAAGACATGAGGAGATGCAAATGTCCAGATCTCAGCCACAGAAGTGGGAGCCACATACTTGGGACCTGTTAAATCAGCAAACACAACAAGAGGCACTTGTATGCTCCTGTACATTCTGCCATGGCAAAGGTGAAGCAGAGAACACCAAGGGATTAATCAGTGACACGCATGATTAAAACCAGAAGGGACAGAATGACCTACAGGTCAAAGGGAATTAAAAATCGGGCACAGTTTCCACAGGAAGGGGATACACAATATGCTCTGTTGGGGCACTTAACTGCAAAGATGGTGCAGTCACCCAACAGGTCTCAGTGACCCCCTGTCTGCGTTGTAGAAGAAAGGTTTGGTTTGTGAGAAAAGGTGACACAAGGGGCTGGATATGCCCTGAAGTCACATGGCAAATTGTCAAAAGCCTTCACTGACTCATTCTTTACCCACAGAATAGCAAAGGTCGCGGAAAGGAAGGACATGCATGTCTGCATGCCTGTGTTTGTTCTGCAGAGCACTTTATCACCTTGACTGGAAGCCTTCTGGTTATTTTGACAGTGTTCTTTGCCACATTCCAGTGAGATAAGGAGTCCCTGTGCCCACTTTGCCAGTGATAAGGATGAGATTGTCGAAGTCATCCTTGGTGGACTGCATAACATAAGAACCAAGTACCCAGGAATAGGGCTCAGAGCCCAGGATGGCAGATTGTGCTGTTGGGCCTCTGTATGAGGCTGCTGTACTCTCCTTAGATGTAGTCAAGAACTTCTCCAGTCACCTCCTGCCTATGTCAGCAAGCATTTGGAGCAACTAATAAAAACCAGTGTCTTTCCCTGTCCACCCAAGTGTTAGTGTTGTCACCCCGGATGAGCACACGTGTCAGGAGAAAGAGCTCCCAATAGACCACAACTGGCACCTCCGACTTAACACTGCACTAGCTATCTATGGCTCTGAACTTCCACTTTTTCTTCATCAGTATCCTATGATGCTTCTTCTTTACTTACTCTGGAGGATGTGAAGAAGACAAAAGGCAGTGGGAGGGTTTGTTATTGTGAAGAGTTAATGGCCCTACTCCTCCCAGACAAAGGTAACTCTGGCTACTGGAAACCACCATAGGTCACCAGAAACACGAAGTGCTCTATACTTTCAAGCTAATTTTAGCTTGGTTTCAGTGGCCTGAAAAGAAAATAGGCTCTGTCCTTTTTCCATCTTCATGTTGCCTTTTAGAAGCTCCATGTCTGTCCAGGCACATGCCTATTCTGAATGTATTTGTTATAAAAACAGAAAACTAAGATGGAAGTTTCAGGATTGGCTTACTCTTTATTTGAGCTGAGACGGGGGAAGAGAGAGGGAGGGAAGGGGGTAGGAGAGGGAAGAAGGAGAGTGAAAGGAAGAGGGGGGAGGGAAGAAGAGGGAGGGAGAGAAAGGGAAGGAGGAAGAGAGAGAGAGAGAGAGAGAGAGAGAGAGAGAGAGAGAGAGAGAGAGAGAGAGAGAGAACAGAGAGACAGAGGCGTGTTTTAGGTCAGAGAGCCAGGCTTGCCATCCTGGGAAACACCACCTGCAGCCCAAGGCAGCGTTGCTTTATATGAGTTCAATGGGGATTGTGGGTTTCCAGATCACCTGACACAAGCTAGGCACTGGTGCATTTTCAAACAGGCAGTGCTCACTCTGTCCCTTGCTCCCTGCCTCTGAGGGCCACGGGTTTCAGAATTAATCAGAAGTCTTTCACTGAATGAGCACTAGCCATGGAGCTTGCAGATATGGTGAGAATGATCTTATCTGAATGACAACATGACAAATGCACATGACACCTGTTAGGACCAAAGGGAACTCTGATTCCTGCAACTCCAAAAGGCAGTCCAAATATCCAGCAATGGCCTCAGCCTGGACTGTAGGAGGATGCTTAGATAAAGCCAGCATTCCTCAGGAACTTGTGAAGCTGATTTTTCTCTACCAAAAGGAGCCATTCTCCTTACCTCTGGCAGAAGGGACGTATGACTATCTGCCGCGCCTATTGACACATCCAAGTTCATGCTGGCCTCCAGGCTCCCTAAGTATAACAAGAACCTGATTCGGATTAAAAGTCCATGCTAGCATCCAAGCCCTCTTACCCGCTCCTCTACCCATAGCTCCCTGCAGCTCACAGGCTTCCCCACCCCAGCTACGCATTCTTCTTATATGCTGTTATTCTTGCTCTGTTCTCTCTCTCTCTCTCTCTCTCTCTCTCTCTCTCTCTCTCTCTCTCTGCTCTACTCCATCTTCTCTCACTGTTTTCTCTAATTTCTTTCTTCTTCCCACTATTCTTCCCACTTTCACGAACAGCCCTGGCCACGTCCAGTCAACTAGCCATGTCCAGTCTACTTCTTTCTCTGCTCTGGACTCTTCCAGATGCCTCTGGCTGTTTACTTCTCCCCTCTTTCCCTCTCCCTCCTCTCCCTCTCCCTCCTTTCCCTCTCCCTCTTCTCCCTCTCCCTCTTCTCCCTCTCCCTCTCTCTCATATCTACAAAAAAAATCTTCATCTTAACCATACCATGGAGTGGTCATGTTGTCAGTTTCTACACACCCAGTTTGCAGCTCCCAGAAGACATCACCTAGTCTAATTCAGTTACCATGAAAGCCAGTTCTAAAGACACCACTGCTTGAGTCGTGGGCTACATGCCCTGAAACAAAACACACCATGCGTTTCTCCCTTCCTATGACCCCAATCTGGAACTTTCTGTGATCTTGGACCATGTTAAATCTTTTATACATGAAGGTTCATTTCTCAAAACATGAAAATTTCCAAATAAATTCAGACTTGGCCTCCTCTGTTAAACAAAGTCCTTAATCCACCTCCTTGGATTTGGGTAAACTACCAAGAAGCCAAACAAATGGGTAAGGCAAAAAGCAAAGGGGAGTTTCGTTTGTGTGCTTAACCAACCAACAGGAGTTTGAAACTGCCATGAGTGTTTTATCAGTTTTCCTAGAATACAGTGATTGGCTTGAGGGTCACCCTGGTACCCAGGAAGGTTTCCTGGTGCCATGACCTGACTGCACAGGAGTCTGAACAGAGAAGTGTATTGGGGGTAAGAAGGAATTCTAAAACAGTCTAGCCTAAGAAAACCATAGTACCCTGTCCTCAACAACATCAGAGTATAAGCATCCTCCATTCACCAGAAGATGGTTCTGGAATATAATGGGATGTGACCATTCCAAATATGGGGTCCTCCCAAGTACCCTATGTTCTGCCCATCCTCACTTTTTTGATTACTGCAGATCAGGGAAATGAGACCTAATCTCTAAGCTGGGACACGGACTAAATGGTCAGGATGGGCTCCATTCAGAGACTGCCATTGAATAGAGGGACTAAGGACACTGTTCCAGCTGAAGAAACAGTGATTGCAAAGGCCCGAGGCAGACACATCCTGGTATGTGCAACAGGTCATATAGGAGATAAGGTCATAGTTACTGAATGAGTGATCAGAAAGCCTCATCTGAGCCATCTCCAGCACCTAGTCTGCCTGGATGCTGCCATGCTTCACACTATGATGATAATGGACTAAAACTCTGAAACTGTAAACCAGCCTCGATTAAATGTTATTCTTTGTAAGAGTTTCCATGGTCATGTATCTTTTCACAGCAACAAAACCCTAACTATGACAGAGGACATGTTTGGCACCTACCTAAAATCCCAACATTTGGGAAACTGTGGGATGAAGTTCATTTGCTCAAGACAAACCTGGAATATATGTCAAGACCCTGTCTTTTAAAAAAAAAATATTTCTCAAATGGGGGCTGCTGTGGAATGCAGCTCAGAGTTCTTGCCTACCAATGGACAAGCTCATGGCACACTCTTTAGTGTGAGTAAAGAAGGGGTTAAAAGCTAGCATTGTGTAGAAGAAGAAATTAAAAAAAAAAAAAAAAAAAAAAGGCCAGCCAAACTCAGGAGCAGCTTACCACATCCTTGTCAGGGCCGATAGTGATGAGGTTGAATGGGAAGCTAAGAAGTTCATCTCTGGCTTGCCAGCAGGACACGGATCCATGCTGCCCCAGATCTGAAGTTCAGACTCCAAATAGTCTCAGGTGGGTGAGTCTGGTGGTCATAGGCTAGTAGGAGGTGGGGTGTGTATGACTCTGGAGATCTCTTAAGTAGGATTCTGAGTTCAGCTCCACATCAAATGGCAGAATAAGAACTAAGGTTTCTTTGTCTGGCCTGGATGGAATGAAGATGACCTAAGAGGAGGGGCTGAGGTGGGTAGTGGAGGAAGGACTAGGGTGTCTTAGAGATGAGGCATAAGGGATAGGAAGAAGAGCACAGGTAGCCTACCTTTCTGCGAGCATGAACTGATAGTATCCATGTAAAGCATCTAGTGATGGCGCAGCCTCTTAATAAGTCAGAGTTCTGGATCTCTCACCTTCGCTGAATGCACTTCAGTAAAATGTATATGTGCACATAGTGTAGACGGAGTTAATATAAAGTACTAGTGAGATAGATGTACATGATGGAGATGTGTGGATCGAATACACTCATATTCAGTTGGTATAAATACCATAGAGGCACGTCAAGGCTACAGTCCATATGCTGAGACTCCTAAACTCCAAATTAGAAAAGGAAAGAAAGGCAAATTCCAAGAGGCAGCTGGTGTCTGTGTGGCGGTGTCAACTGGGTCACTCCAGTGATAGCGTAGGGACATAATGAACCTTTTAACTCTAACACTGACAAGGAGACCTCCCAAACCAAATCTAAAGGGCAGGCGCTAGCAGGGTGTAGTTGAATGTGTGACCAAGGATCCCTGTGATCCAGCAGGATTTTCAAGATGGGGAACCAGTATGAAGTAAAAATAACCCAGGGTCCATTCCAGAAGGTCAACTAAATGTCCCAGTTTGCCCTACACAGGTCCAGTTTAGGCATGTGCTAGCAACATCATGTTCAAAACTGTTGCTTTTTGAGTTTGGAAGAGATTATGCCTGGCCAGAGGCAAATGCAGCTTTCTCTGGCCCCCTGTCTGAGGTACCTTGGGACACCCTTGGCCCCCATGGTGATAGTTATGGCAAATCTGTGTAGACAAGGCAAGGGTTACAGGCCTACAAGGTGTACAGCCCCTGTTGAATGCAAATTGCTGGAAGTTTTTATCTTGATATTCAAAGGGCAGAAAAAGAGACTTATTTGTTTTTTTTCTATGGATCTTACTTGGCACCCAGCATGGGTACCCTGGCTGAGACCTTGCCCCAGAACCACACAAGGTCTTAGACCTTTCTGTTTATTTGTCTTTTTAAGAATGGAATGCCCCCAGAAGAATGGTCTGGCTTTCTTCATTCTTGTATTTTTTTTTCTCTGTGTTTCTTCTTCCATGTGGCCCAGCCACGTTGGCATAGTGACACAGTGGGGTCACCCTGTGGGACCTGGCCTGGACAAAGCCCAAGCAGCCAGAAACTGTGAGCAATCATGGTTTTCCCATGGCTCAGGTAAATGCCCATATCCTGAATACCCTTTCCTTCTTTTGTTGTTGAAAAAAAATCCCTTAACAAAATAATAGCAAATAAAGTTCAGTAACATATGGTAAAAGAAAATATACCAAGTAAATTATCCCAGGGATGCAGGGCTAGTCCTACACTGAAAAGTCAATCCATTTAATCCACCATATTTAATGGAAGGGGAAAAGCCACATCCATTGAGTTAATGGATACAAAGGAAGCATTTAACAAAATCAATTTTGTCTGTGAAATAGTGTGATAACAGTACCTGTGTATAGTGTTCTTGTATGACCATAAATAATTAACAGTGCGGTAACAGTACCTGTGTGTAGGCTTCTGATATTCCTGTAAATAATTAACAAAATACTGCAGAACACTGCAGTACTGGCCAACTCTTATTGGTATAATGAAATACCCAAAGCAGGCTAACTTTATAAAGAAAAGATGCTTATTGGGCTTGTGGGTTCAAGGGCACAGTGCTGGCCTTCTGAGTCCCCAGGCAGTGCACAGATGACATCACATAGCCAGAGACAGAACACATGTGTATGTCTTTCCCTCCTCTTAGAAAGTCATCAGGGTACAAAAACTGTGGGCTCTATCCTAATGAACTCGTCTAATCTAATCATTTCCCAGAGGCTCTACCGCTAACCTCATAGCTGGATTCTATTTCTAACCTCAAGGCCATTAACATAAGACTTTGGAGATTACGTTCCTGTACAAGTCAGAAGGAACAAGCCCTATCCAAACCACAGTGAGTGCACTGCCATGTGAGAGGGTAAGTGTCAGTGCTATTATAGGCTATAACTCAGATTATTTCATGATAGAAGACCTGGGGGCTGAAGACTTGGCTTAGTTGGGAAAGTGTTTGCCTTGCAAGCATGAGGACCCAAGTCTTCTCCCTGAGTCTACTCCTAGTAAAGCCAGCCTGGCATGGTGGTGTACATACGATCCCCGTGCAGAGTAAGTAGAAGTGGGAGGAGTCCTGAAACTGGCTGGCTCCAAACCTAAGTCTCATGGGTGAGCCCCAGAACTGAGTGAGAGATCTTGTCTCAAAATACAAGACTGAAAGACCCTGAGGAGGAAAGACATACAAGGTGGTCCTACGGCTGCTACATGTATGGGCACATACATACATGTGCACCACATGTGCCCCTATACACATGAATGCAGACACCTGCATGCTTGCACATATACGCATTTCCTCACTCATACACACTAGTGGCATCAACAAAATGAAGTCAGTGGTCACAGTGAAGGTGCTGGGAGTTGTAATTGAACTCTCATATGCAAATGTACCTTCCTATGGGGGGATATTACACTTCGACACTGTTGAATAATCATAGGAGGCCATCACTATGTCAATCAACAACTTGTAGAGAGGTCAAGCTAGGGTGTACTCACCTTCCTTCCCTCTGTGTTTGTGGCCACGATCGTAATCTAAAGCGATATTTCCAGTCCTCTGTTCCACTGATACCCACCAACTGTGGTTGCCTGCTTCTCTCAAATGCCTTCAACCTCTTCCTCAAAGGCTTCGCCTGTCCTTCCTACCCGCCTATCACATAGCCTTTTCCACATTAAAATTCCACCTAACTCCAGGCAATTAGGGTAACTCAGCAGAACCTTTGGAATCCTCTGTTTAAAAAGGCCACGCTTCACGTTCCTTCCACATCCATTTAAGTGCAGCCTACAGAGGCCGGCACAGGGCCAATCACTGAAGAAAACTACCTTTTGTTGTTTTATTTAAGGAAGAAATTTTAAAATTCAGCTTGCAAAAAAGCAACCCAAACCCCTACTTTCTTCCCTTAAACCTTTCTCCATGTTTATTGCCCACCATAAATTTCTTTAAAAAGGCAACCGATGCAGTAAAACCGTCACAACAAAGCTGGAACAAGTACACAAGCCCAGGCAGAGGCCAGATTTATGGTCAGAAATATGGAGTGTGTCTCAGCGGGGGCAGGTCATGAAATAGTATGAGCTAATATTGGGGGTGTGAAAACAGGCATTGTTGTTTGGTTAACTAAAGTCACACAATTAAGCAATTCTCAAAAATCAATTAGCCATATGCTGTAAGCAGGATGACATGTTTTTATAACTTCTCCCTGGATGTTTTATTGCCAGAGGATGCTCATGTGGGCATTAGAACAAGAAAATAAAACACCAGCCGGAGAGTCAAAGTGCAGAGCTCCAGCCATGATTAATTAAGAGTCCGATCTGGAAAGCACGGGGTCGCTGAGCAGACAGCAGGCCTTGGAAGGCTGCTTTCCCGGTGCCCACATTCTGTTGCAAAAGTCTTTCCCCCAGTTTCTCTTTGTTTTTTCTGTTCTTTTTAATTTAGCACAGATACAGCTGTGAAAACTGGATATTCCATTTGAACTTCATATTTATGCTTCTAGCCGGAAGGTTCCAGGGAGACGTCATTTTAAAAGCTTTTCGAGGAAAGTGAGAGGCACATTTCTCCGGTTGAAGTCCTGGTGGCATACTGGTGTTGAGGAATGCTTTTGTGTTTCTGACGTTCAGAAAAGCAGCAGACCCGTCCTCTTTAGTTTTTGAGCTGGCAAAGAAATAGAGTCATGGCAAGAGTTGTCAAATGGTACTAGACAGAGCAAAGCAGGCGCCATGTTTTGAACAGCTGCAAATTCTCCCCCTTCCTGTATTCACCATGGAGAGGTAGGATTTCTTTGCCTGCACTGTGGATCTTGGCTGGCCTAACACTTAAATCAACAGTGTGGGGTACAATTGGCGGGTGCCACCTCCACTCCAGGCCCTCTGCTCTCCATTGAAAGATTCCACTTTCATTTCTGGAGTCCTGCAGCCACTGTGTAGACAAGGCTAGATCACCTGCTGGGTTACAGGAAGCCTGTGGCCCACTCTTCCCTGTTTATGCCTCTGCCAAAATGAAAACAATCTCCAGACAAGTAAAAAGGCCACCCAGACTGGAGGAACCCCCTCTTAGCTCATCACAGACACAAAGCCAGTCCAGCCTCCATCCACTCAGCCTGAACATCCACTGAAGAACAGACTTGTCCAGCTAACTACAGACAGCGAGTGAACATCCATAGTGGGTTATCAAACACTAAGCTACCAGGTAAAGGCTACGATAGAGCAAGCGGCTCAGAGGATAACACAGCGGTACAGCTACAAACCAGTGACCTTGCCCAGCCAGACCTCTTGAACTACACTGCACACCACTTGTGCAGCCTGGCAGGCTAGCTCATTTTAAAACTATTGGGGTGACTCTGCACTGAGTAGGCTTGCAGAAGGTTGTTGGCCCTCATCCTTGTTCTGTTGCCCGCTGTGTGACTTTATATCTCTGAGCTTCAAGTTCTCTTTCCAAACTTCAGTTTAATAATTTAATGCTGGGTTTCTCAAGGTGAGCTTCCTGGACCAGTGACTGCAGCCTCTTTGTCAGCCTCTGGCCCCCAAGTTTCTCCTGCTGCTCTAGAAACATGGCGTTTCTAAGACTCCTGTGCTCTGTCAAGCCCTTGGGTGATTACAATTATCTGGCTCAATTTTGAGAGCCTGCATTGCTGTGAACATGTAAAGCATCCAGTTCGGGGCATCCCCTAATGAATCATGGCTCTTGATCTCTCACCTTGATTGAATGTGCTTCAGTAAAGTGCATATGTGCACATAGGTGTTCAGGTAGTTAATATAAAATGATAAACATATATATGTATATATATATATGTATATATATATGTATATATATAGAGAGAGAGAGTGAAATATATGTACATGACAGAGATGTATGGCTTGAACACGTGCATACTGCCACCTAGCTGATTGGAGATCCCATTTCTGAATTACACAGAATAAATGGCAGATAAAAGTCACTTTCTGCCTTCTGAAAACAAACAGACCATCTGACTCATCACCAAACCAGCAGGGTCTTCCCTTGAGCGAAGTTACAGAGTGGCTTGCTGACCTGGCTCATGCCTGAGCTGGAGAGCTTCTGTCAGGACTCTCTGGTGCCACTTGGCCCGAAGGGCTGCATCCCTGGAGTCTGGAAGTCAGCTGTGCTCCCTTTGATATCCACCCAGTTTGACTGACGAGGGTTCAAGGAACTGGGCTATGGAAGAAAAGATAAATCAGAGTCTTCTCCATCTGCGCAGGGAAACAGTACCTGAACTCCATAAACTGGTGGTCCAATTACCCTATTCACCTCTGTAAGTCAGAAACTACTCATGATAGCACTGTGTTGGTGGCTGGTTCTGCAAGTGTGACTGATGTGAACCACATGTCATACATGCTGACCGGCACTGGGCACCTACTGCACACAGAACTACCATACAATATGCTCTGAGTTCTTTGGTACAGACTTTAAATAAGCAGAAGCATGGTAAGCAGAGCCAGCTCTGAGGAATATATATCACTACAACCCCTCATGCCACAGAGACACATGGGTAGAGAAAGGCTGGAGGAGGAGGAGAGATGAATGAGGTTTAGCCAGCCCTACAATGGGTCTCACCTCTATCTGTGTGTTTCTATTATTGAGACTGGTGCCTGTCTAGGTCAGCCATCTGAAGCAGCCGTAGTTCCCTAGGAAGAGGTGCAAACATTAAGACATTAAGCAGTGTTCCTCTAAAGTCTTTGCTTCAGTTCCTGCTTCCAGGTTCCTGCCTTGTTTTCCTTTGATGATAGACTGTAACCTGAAAGCCATGTAAACTCTTTCCTCCTCCAAATTGCTTTTGATCAGGGTGTTATCACAACAAGAGAAAGCAAACTAGGGAAGAAATTAGAACAAAAGTAGAGTATTACTGTGATGAACCTGGCCATGCTATTTTTAGGGGTGAGGATTGTGAACACTTTTGGAACATTAGACTGGAAAAGCTTCTGAGTGCTCAGAGATTGATATCTGTTCTGTGTGGGAGCTTGGAAGATAAGAATGTGGAGAGAAACACAGACAATAGAGGCCTGCCTTACAAAGTTTCAGAGGGATGTTTGAGGTCCCCCAAAGGCTCTATTGTGGCCATTCATGTGATATATTTGAATTTTAAATCTTTGGAAATAAAAATCTGTGTTTTGCAGGGGCACTGGACGGTGATTCGCTGGGTCTAAGAACCCAGTTGGATCGATAAGAATGCATTGTGGTGAAATCTTCTGGAAAAATATTCCTTCAGTGTCAGCACATAGAAGCTGCCTTCCATATATACAGTTCCTGTGCACTTCCACAGAGTGCGTCAAGTTTGCATCTTAAGCTATGAGCCAAACTTGTCTAAAAGTTGTCCGTGTGATTCTGGTTTTGGTAACATAAAAGTTGCAGAACTAAAGGGGTCATGGAGAGAATCTGAGGCCTGGATGAGGAAGATCAGAGTTTCTGAAGAAAGGCCAAAAAGCCACTGGTGAAGATGCAGCCTCAGTTGTACTGGAGACCCAACTGGAGACTCAGCTGTACTGTCGATATAGGATATATCAACACTGTGAGGAGACCACAAAAAACAGTGGGAATCATGGAATGGACAGTGTGCATGTTTATGGACTATTTTCTTAAATGCTAATTGGTGCTGGAGGGCCCAGCCAACTGTGGATGGTGCCATCTTTAGGTGGGTGCAACTGGGCTGTATGAGGAAGGCAGTTTGACAGGCACTGTGCATTTGCTGTGGATGGCAGGGCTAGAGAAGTGGTGAAAGCCAAGCCCTTTGGAGCCCAGAAGATCGTGATTGAGTCCCAGATGTCAGAAACAGCTACTTACATGGCTGCGTTTTGTGTTTTCTTTGATCTAATTGTAAGTGTGCTCTGCTTCTTCTCTCTTAGAATAAGAAAGTATCTAATTTTTGTAAGAGCCCAAAGTTAAAAGACTTTGGATTATTAAAAAGTCATTGGACTTTCAAAGCAATGATTGGTTTCAGTTGCCCCTCATGGCTGGGATAAGAGTTTCCTTGGGTGGCCTGATTAGATTCTATGTTGGGAGGACAGAACATCAATGGATTAGTGCCAATAAATCCTTTTATTTTAAGAAAAAAAAAAGAAACACAGACTCAGTAGCTCTTAAGTTAGGCCTGCATGGCGTTCATTCTTGAATTTAATACTGTCTGGCCTATGTGTGGTATCCTAGCAGCTCAAAAATACTGCTCTGGTTCTTTTGTTAGAAGTTGCACTTCTGTAGAACATCAACAGATAATGGTTGTAAAACTTTACAAAATCACAACCAACAAGAGCAAGTATTTAAAGAAGACTAGCTTGCAAATTAAGTACCGTTTACAGATGTACTCCTTGGGCGACCAATGTCAATTGGCTTTTAATTACTGAGAAACAGTGTTTGTAGAGCACAGTATAAGGGCACATTTAATTGTCTTTGCTTAAAAAAACATCTATGTTACAATTGGGAACACATGAACACAAAGTTGGGAAAAGTTAAGTCACTAACAACTCTAATCTGAAGGCACCAGCTTACTAAGGTGTTCCCCTAAGCTTTGTGGGTTAGACGGCATATATCATACATCAGGAACATAAAACTATATAGCACGTAAAGGAGACAGAAATAATCTGAATCATTATACAGAAAAACAACATAAAGTCCTTTATATCTTAACCCAGCTTCTACTTTTGAAATAAAATTCAAGATTGTTGGCTCTGTGGGATAATAAGTTCAGAACACTGACTAAAAACTATTTAAAAACTGTAGAACTCTTTCAAATCTAGAGAATAAAATCAGTGCTATTGACCTGGAGAAGAGGCATTTCTGTTGTTCAACTTCACCTTATATGAACGGTAATAAAACTGTTATTTAGTCAAGGCTAAGAGATGCAGATCAGAGCTTCAAATAGCAAGAGTACCCAAATGCCAGGCATTATGTCTCCATGGTACTGACTGAAAGTTGCATTTTATATGACAGTCTAGATATAACATACATTGTATAAAACAGAGCCCTTATCAATCACTTTGCATGTGTTAAACATGTCTTTACTTCTGCAAACTTTAATGTAATATATAAGCTTTAGACATATACCTCTAAACATTTATAGTCACAGATACATAGGTATTATTAAATGTACAAAGATTGCCTCAAAATGGTGGCTTAAGTGGTCGTTTAAAAGACTTTAATATAAACGAATACTTAAATGAATCTTGACTTTATTCAGAGAGTTTTCTACATAGCCAAAAGTCTGATAAGACCTGGAAAAAATGGTTCAGTAATTAAAAGTATTTGCAGTACAACACTGACGTTTGATCCCAACACCCAGACATGCCAGGCGGGCTCTCCTATGCATGCCTGTCACTTTGTTGTGGGGGACAGAGACAAATAAGCTGTTTGGAATTGCTGGCAGCCAGAAGATTTAATAAATATGGGCTCCAGGTTCAGTGAGCTTTGTGCAGGGTGATAAATATGGATCTATTTTCATTCTTCTACATCCAGTTAGACCAGCACAGTTGTTGAAAATGCTTTCTTTTTTCCATTTTTATGGTTTTACCTTCTTTATCGAAATATAAAATGTCTGTAGGTATGTGGGTGTATTTCAGGATCTTCTACTTGATTCCAGTGATCAACTTGTCTGTTCCTATACCAATACCATGCAGTTTTTATTACTATTGTTCTTTAGTACAGCTTAGGATCAGGAATGGTGATACCTCTGGAAGTTCCTTTATTGTTCAGGATTGTTTTAGCTATTCTAAGTTTTTGGGTTTTTCACATGAAGTTGAACATTGCTTTTTCAACATTAATAAAGAATTGTGTTGGAATTTTGATTGAATTTCATTGAATCTGTAGATTGCTTTTGGTACGGTGGCTATTTTCACTGTTAATCCATGAGCATAGGAGATCTTTCCATCTTCTAATATTGTCCTCAATTTCTTTCTTCAGAGACTTAAAGTTCTTGTCATACAGGTCTTTCACTTGCTTGGTTAGAGTTACACCAAGATATGTTATATTATTTGTGGCTATTGTGAAGGGTGTTGGTTCCCAAATTTCTTTCTCTTCCCATTTGTACCAAACAGGGAGCACACAGGAGCTGGACCTAGACCCCCCTATACTGTTGTAGCAAATGTGCAGCATGGTCTCCATGTGCATCCCCTAACAAGTGGAGTGGGGCTGCCTTGGCCTCTGCTTTCTGCCGTTGTTTCCTCCCCTACATGGACTGCCTGGTTGGGCCTCAATGGGAGAAGATGTGCCTAGTCCTGCTGGGACTAGATGTCCCAGAGATACCCAAGGGGAGGCTCTATTTCTTTGAGGAGAAGGTGGGGGGGTAATGGGAGAGAGATTTGTTAAGGTGGGACTGGGAGGGCAGGGAGGCTGTGATCAGGGTGGGTGTAAAGTGAATAAAAAATAAATTATTGGAAAAAAAATAAACACACACACACACACACAAATACAAGGTGGAGAGATATAGAGGAAATCACCGGAAATTAACTTTTGACTTCCACACTTTCATACACAGTACCTCACATGCATATACTACATATAAACACATGTAAATACACACTCACATACACAGTCCAGCATGCCCCCATACATACATACACTACATGCAAACACATGTAAAAAAGTACACACTCACATACACAGTCCAGCACCCCCCCCACACATATGCATACACTACATACAAACACATGTAAATAAGCACACAATCACATGCACGGTCCAGCACTCCCCATACACACATGTATATACTACATATAAACACATGTAAATGAACACATCCACACTCACATCCAGTCCATCATCCCACATGCATATACCACATACAAAGACATCCAAATAAGTAAAATCCACGCTTATAACATTATTTATAAGAAAAAGTATTAGCTGCAAGAAAATATTCCAATAACAAAATTTGTCCATCTCAACACTGAAAAGATACATGCGTAGTTCATGTGGACTGAAGCTCAGAATTCATAAATCTCTCCATACAGGTCTATCCTAAAGCAAATCGTCTAAGTTTATAATTTAAATTTTCCCTCCAAAAAATAGTTTAGAAGTTTCCTAAGCATTTAACAAAAGCATGTTTTGCCTTGATTTCTTGTTACCCTTGACTATTATAAAATGAATAAATTTGAATTCATAAGGATCTGTTCTGGGAAAACATCCTTATCAGTATGTACCTAGTCACCACAGGATTTTGTAACTTAACATAACTTTTATTTCACGTCTCCCATTAATACTGTTCTACATAAACAAACTCTATTATTGGTGAAGTATTTTTACATGATTATTATTTCTCTAAAATACTAATTATCTTTTAGAAATCAGTTATGTTATCTCTGATAAATCAGCTCTCTCATATAAATTCTATAATGAGCTTCCCGCCCCCAGAATTAACATTTGAAAATACTGGACCCAAACCATTCAACCAGTAGCAAAGTTTAAAATAAACATTTCAACTAGTTGCCATTAGTTAAGCCTGAATGAGATATGCTTTGTGTAACGAGTGGAAGTCCTCTATTAGCTAGTTGACTAGCTAGTTGATTTTTCAGAAGAAGAAAGGAAAAAACAGAGGCCACAGTGCAAACATTAATGTAGTCCCAGCATCAGCTCCCAAAACACCCACATTCACACAGACACATTCACACAGACACACAGGCTCACACACATTTTAAACTTGGCATGCCAAAGATAGTGATTTTTAGTGCAACATAAACTCAAAAAGAGAAATGCAAAAATGAGCTGAAGAGATTTGTCAGTCAGTTATTTTTAGAAACTCTAGGAGATTAAGTTTGGGCCCACGCTGCTTCAGAAGTCATGACACCTTTAGAGGACTAGTTAGCTAGAGTTTCTGTAAGCAGCCATGACAGTACAGACATGGTATTTTCCACATCCATAATAGAGATCTCCTCAGCATCCTTGGTTGTCTGTTTCCAATCTTTCAACAATGAACTCCAAGGACTTAACCTCTATCCTACAACATACGCCCACAGAGTTTAAAACTCCAAATTTGCTCAAAGGAGCTGCCAAATCGATAAGATCTGTCATAAATGGTATAAAGTTGTCTAAAGTTTGGGGGGCATTCCATTTCCTTTGCCAAATGACGCAAGAAAAATCCAAGTTCTTTTCTTGGGGTTCCTGGTCTCATTAAAAGAATTTAACAACAGATTCAAACAAAGCTCTGGGACAAGTTCAAGTTTAAAAGAAAAGGTCCAGGGCTAGCAAGGGGTAGCTCTTGGCAGCTTCCTGGAAAGGAGGACTGGAGAAAAGAAGGGAGGAGAAGGCTGTGCCTGTGAATTAAGGCATCCGAAGGCAGCCACGTGGCAGGCATCCACATGGCTAGGAGGGGCTTCAGAGAAAGAGTAAGGATGCCGGTATGTTGGGGAATGCACTCTTAGAACCGAGAATGACAAAGAGGAAACGTTACGACTTCCTGAGTAACTCAGAAAACTAAGCAGACTTGGGAAGCTGTGTGTCTGTGATAGGGGAGTGGGAATTCTGGGAGAGAAAAGCAGCCCATCTCATTAAAGGATAATGACTCTGCCTGTCCCTTTAGAGTAGCTTAAGGTGAACCTGCCTGCCTAGGGATGGGCTTGCCTTCTTGAGAGGATATCCCTCAGTCAGCCACTGACCCCGCCCACTTGAAATGTCTCCAACCAGACCATAAACCTCACCTCCCTGGCCAGAAGGAACAAGTTTTCCTTGAATGAGCCTTGATGTCCATCTCTAGAATCCTGATATGAATATAGGTTTAAGTAGGGGGCAAGAGGTAAGTATAACTAAGCAATCTTGATCAAGATGTGGTCCTGTCCATCATCATTGTCCTAGCTCTGGTCTCTCCCACAAGGTGATTATCTGACTATGAAGTTTATGAAGTTCTTACCCCTACAACTCTGGGTACCAGTGCACTGGCCAGTCTTACTAGTGTGAGACTCTTGGTGACATTCCAATTCTTGGGAACTATTGTTCAACAGTAGGACAGCCAAAGAGAGAGACACAGTGTCTCTGTGGAATATCTTCATTCCTGACAGGACAGCAACAATGGCATGGAAAAGTCATGATAGAACTGTGATATCAAGTGACATCAGGGTCTGATAGCACCTCTGGAAGAGTTTCAGACTTTTCTGTCCCAGAACAAGGAATGGAGCAGAGACTTGCGATTAGAAGCAGGGACACTTTAGCAAGAAAAGATCCACTTACAAGGAAGTGGGCCAGAGCTGATGTAAAGTAGCTGAATAGCCCTGTTCTAGAGAGTTGAGGCTTTGATGTCCATTTAGTTTGGACTTTCTGCCTCCTTTGTGTGGTGTCAACTTTTGGGGGGCTCTTTTTTAGATCATGGGCTCTATCTGCACTACATGTCTTGTTAGCATCTGAAGCATCCGCCCAGAGAGGTGAGCTTTATTTCTATAAGGAGCCATGGGTCAGCTGCAGACATTGTGGAGTATCTGAACCTGCCCCTGTGCCGTGAGTGTGTGTGTGTGTGTGTGTGTGTGTGTGTGTGTGCACGGGTGAGTGAGTTTGTGTGTATTTCTTTCTCTCTCTCTCTCTCTCTCTCTCTCTCTCTCTCTCTCTCTCTCTCTCTCTCTCTGTGTGTGTGTGTGTGTGTGTGTGTGTGTGTGTGTGTGTGTGTGTGTGTGTGTGTCCTATTCTCTTGTCTCAGTTGGAAACAGGAATGAGCATCATTTGTAAAACCTGAATTTCTGGGGGAAGAATTTCATGCAGACCTTGGTGGATCTAAGCATTTCTGAACTGCCTTTCTCATCACCGTTCCCAAAATGTTGCCACCTGGATGTTGCCCTGGCTTCCCTTCAGCTCTCCAGTGCTGTGACCTGCATTGAAAGGATCCACGTGAGACGCGGAGCTCAGAGTAGAAGGAAGGAAAGGTTTATTCCTGAGCAATCTGAGACACTACCCAGAGTGAGACCTGTGACCTGAGAGAGCTTTGCATAGGAGAACACCCTCAGAGGTGAGGGTTCACAGTGGCCAGAGACACCCTTGTGCTCACCTGCACAGTTAAGGCTAGGGTTAGGGCACTTCTGACGTCTCAGCAGCAGCTTCCTGGGGGGTATTTTCCTGTCCAGGTAACTGCCAGGCCCATCTGGATGGACTCAAAGGGAGGAAACAGCATCACATCTTTGTTCTTTACTAGAAGGCTTCCTTCTGGAGAGTAATTTTATGATCCTCTTAGATTATAAATTGAGGAAGTCAAGTCTCCGCTTCGGACCACACATAACTCAGGTCCCATTCTTTTAGCCCTAAATCACATAATATAAAGATTAAAAATATTAAAGGAAATAAAAGTAAAACTACAAAAACAGCCCGGGTTTGCCAGGAGAAAAGAGCCTTTTCCTAAACGGCATCTGCAAAGCTGTGTAGCCCCTGCCTACCGCTTACGGGACTTTACATCTTAAGACAGGACAATGGAAATGTCTTCTCTCCCCTTTACAAGGCACTCCAAATTCTAAGAAGGAGCCACTGGGGTGCTTCCCCTCTCCTTATCCACTGCTGTTCCATTATAAAATGAGTGGGCACAAAGCTGATGACAAGGGACAGGCCATCCCCTAAAAGAGATCTCCTAATCTCTTTTTCTTAAATCACATTTTCTGGGACCAGGGAGATGTGTTAGAATAAATGTAGGTTACTGCCGCAGCTGATGATCCGAGTTCAACACCCAGGATCCACAAAGGAGGAGAGAACCAACTCCCTCAGGCTGTCTTTGGACCTCTACACGTGTGCCATGCATGTGTGCCCACACACATGTGCCATGCATGTATGCCCACACACAGACACACACAAAGAAGTAAGAATGTAATTAAAGACATTCATTTAATCATTGATTAACTGATTGATTGATTGATTGATTTAATGCGTGTTTGTGTGTGTGTGTGTGTGTGTGTGTGTGTGTGTGTGTGTGTGTGTGTGAGAGAGAGAGAGAGAGAGAGAGAGAGAGAGAGAGAGCAAATTGCTTGCAACTGAGCCTGACAATTTTTGCTTTATCCCCAGAGCCCACACTATAGAGGGACAGAACTAACTCCCACAAGCTGTTCTCTGGTTTCCACTCATGCACTACGGGATGCATTCTCCCCTCCAGAATAAATAAATAAAGGTTTTTAAAAATTAAAATTCAAGAAAAAAAGTTCATTTGTATAACTTTTATAATAATTGTTCTAGTTTGCTTTGGATTGTTATGATAAAACGTTGACTGAAAACAACTTATGGGAAAAGGGATCTGTATGGCTCACAGGTTAGAGTCTGTCATCACCGGAAGCCAGGGCAGGAGGTCAAGGGAGGAACTCAAGCTGAAGATGTGGAGGAACAACACTTATGGGCTTGCTTTCAATGGCTCTCTCAAGTTTCTTTCTTATGGCGTCTAGGAGCATCTGCCAATGGATGGCACCAGCCTCGGTGGCCTGGGTCCTCACATAGCAGTGATTAACTAAGAAAAATGTCCCACATATTTGTCTACAGGCAAATCCGATGGAAGCAGTTATTCAGTTGACATTTCCTCTTTCCAGATGACTCTATCTTGTGTCAAGTTGATAAAAAAAAAAAAAGAAAGAAAGAAAGAAAAAGAGAAAGAGGGAGAACAACAAAACCTACAATTTTTGGCTTTATTTTTTTTTTTACTTTTGTTAATTTCTTGTTTTGTCTAATTTATAAATTAAATTTTACTACATTTTTTAACTTTTGTTAATTTCTTATTTTGTCTAATTTTATCAATTAAATTTTACTATATTGATGTACACAGGAAAAGACATGATCTATATTTACTGGGCACTCAGGGGTATGAGCCTTTCATATTGTTTTCTCTGTATCCCAAATGAATAAAGATACAGAAATTAATACATGAAAACATATTTTATTTCTAGCTGTGCCAAAGGACCGGGATTTTAATTTTCTCCCCACAATGGCCACAGGAATAAAGCTAGAACACAGGTGAGTTTAGCTGTGAGGTGGGTTAGCTGGTCTTTTCCCAGGAAGAAGAAGACAAGGCTCATGTTGCCTTTGTCTTCTGCCATTGCACAGTATTTTATTCAAGTCTAGACTAAGGGAAATTGGGTCTAAACATAAAAATCCCCCCTTTTAATATTTTTATTTTAATTAAAACATTACATCACTTCTCCCTTCCCTTTTTTCCCACCAACTCTACTGTGTCCCTATCTCTCCAACACCCCCGTGCCTGCTTCTTATTCCTTTTCAAATTCCTGCATTTTCCTTTCTTTTTATTGTTTTACAGACACACACACACATCTATGCATAACTATAAATACATAAATACAACCTTTGAGCACATTTAATGTTGTTCATTTGTATATGATTTCAGAGCTGACCACTTGTATTAGGTAACCAATTAGGGGACTCGTCCCTGAGGAAAGATTAATTCTCCCCTATTAGAATTTGTCAGTTGCCTGTAGTTCTTTGTCAAGGGTGGGACCCCCTTGAGATATCCCCGCTCCATGTCAGCATGACTACTGGTGTTGCTATTCTTCAGGTCTTGTTTGAGAGACGTTGTTGGATCATGAATGTAGCATCCCGTCACTTTTAGGAGGCACAATCTCACACAATCTCAATGGCCCAGCAGACTTCCTGCTACAATCTTTCTTCTCCCCTATTCCATAATGTTCCCTGCACCTTAGGTACAGATGTAAGTGTGTGTGTTGGGGCCGGGAACCCCAAAACAAGCCATTCTCTATATTTTGACCAATTGTGGTTTTCTCTGATGATCTCTGTCATCTGCAAAGAGAATCTTTGACGAGGCTTGAGAGTTACTCTTATCTGTGGGCATAAGGATACATTAAGAATGTAGTAAGGAATTGTGATGGCCTGGTGAAAAGGCGGAGGTAAGATCCTCATCTCAGAAAAGGGCTCCATTTTTGAAAGAGAAAAGGATCTCTACCATGCTGTGGTTAATAATAACTTGTCAACCACTCAGGATATTGGCTGACCCAGGCATGCCTGTGAGGGATTAGCTAGACTGAGTTAACTGAGGTGGGAAGAGTTGCTTTCACATGGGTGGCCCCATGTTCTGAGGTAGGGCTACGGACTGAATAAAAAGAGGCTATATTCATCTCTTTCTGTTTCTTGACCATAGATACCATGTCAAAATCCTGCATCATGACTTCTTGACCATGATGGATTGTACCCTAGCATTGGAAGCACCCCAAAATCTTCTTTAAGTTACTTTGTCAGGTTTTTTTGTCATAGCAATCCATCAAGTAACTAATCCAGAAATGTGATAGTCAATCCTGGTTGTCAACTTTATTAGCAATAGAATCAACTGAGAGGCGTACCCCTAGCCAGAATTGTCAGGCTAGTTCCTATGACTAACTGGGGACGAGGAAGGAAACTTTCTAACAGACAGGGCACTACCTTGTGCCAGTCTCCCAAATGCAAGTTAGATCAGAGGTGAAAGATTTTGTTTGCCTACCTGCCTTCTCTGTTTGCTGGCAAATGCATCTATCTTGTTGTTGTTGTTATTTTGTTGTTGTTGTTGTTGTTGTTGTTGTTGTTGTTGTTGCTGCTGCTGCTGCCATCAGAACCTAATTTCTTTGATCTTCCAATGTGGAATAAAGACAAACAGCTCTCCTAAGCCATTTACATACATCAGCTTTCTCTGAGAGATTTCACAGGCCTGCGCTTACTGTTTTGTTACATGTAGCCTGAGGTCAAATGGGTTTCCACTCTTCCTCAGCCAACTGTCTTAGTTAATGTGTTAATCTCGATGCCCCTCTCTACCCTACACACTCCTGCCATAGAGCGTGTACAGCTCTCAGGTGTCAGTCCTATCTCCTGCTTAAGAACACCCCACAGAGTCATTTTCAGTAGAAGTGAATTGAAACTCACACTGGACATGGCAAAGTTACTCTATCTAGACTACTCTCTACTCTGTTTTATTCATGGCCCCTGTTCTGTCGTCTGAGCTGACTCGAATCTCAGAATCTCAGAACTTCTAGACCGTCTAGACATGTGAAGTCTGCTTTGCAAGCTACAGCACAGTTGGGGCTCTTTCCAGTGTTCGATGGAGTACCTCACCCTTCTTCTTGGCAGTGCTGAAACACCCAACAAGAATTCTATCTTATTTTGATTTAGATATAAAGTATATCTTCAATAGCCTTCTATATTGAACCTTGGTTCCCAGTTAGTGGCATACTGAGTCATGAGGATGCTAACTCTATCAGTACACCAGTTTGTTGATGAGTTCATAGTCGAGTGAACCGTTAGGAGATGGAGCCTACTCATCTTCCTGCTGCTCTCTCTGCTCCCTGTTTGATGCCATAGGGCCAGAGTCTTGGAACTTGAACACAAATGGAAAGTTCTGAACGTGTGAGCCAAAATCAACCTTTCTTCCTGAAGGTTGGTTCACTTCCTCAGGCATTTTGTCACAGAGATGAAAAGTGACTGTCACATAGCTTCCGTCCTCTGCCATCTAGTGTCGGATCCATTGCTTAAATAGCAGGCATTTTCTTTTCAAAGTAAAAGAATCAGAGGATGAGGAAGAAGATGAAGAGGAGGAAGAGGGAGGAGGAAAAGGAGGAGAAGAAAGAAGAAGAGGAGGAAAAAGAGGATGAGGAAGAAGAGGAGGATTTTTTTCCTATGCCTTCCGTCTCCTCTATACTTCTGAGCCGGGGGGGGGTGGGGGGGGAGGATGCTGGACTTGCACATTTGAGGACACAGCCTGGAGCACGTTCCATCGATCATCTATTCATCCCTGTTTGCACTGGGGTGGAACTTGGCAGTGAACGTGGTGTTGTGATTCCTTCCTCTGGGCTTCTTCTCCAGGATCCCTGGGCTCCTCATTTTGAGGACACGTGGGTCCTGTGTGCACACAGGCACATGGGGTCATTAATCACCCCCACCACCTTAAAAGAATTCTCCAGACCAGAGGGGGAAAAGGATACTATAAAAAGACTGAATTAGAGTCCCTCTGCACCAATATCCCCGAATATGCAATTTATTGCCAACAACCAAAATCTCATTCTCAGGCCATTAACTAAAATAGAAAAAATATCATCTTAAAATCTAAACATAACAAGGGGTGCATTGTAATAGACTTCCAGTTCTGGGTGAGTAGATGGGTGCCTTGAACACTGGAAACCTCAAGAACCCAGAGTATGATGCTCCCCTTCCCAAGGCCTCCAACTTGAAAACCGCAATCTTCTTGTGGCTCTCATGTTCCTAACCAAAATACCTCTGTTAATCCTGAAGACATGGTAGCTGAAGTACCACCCAGTCACCAGTGCCTCAGAAAGAAGCCAGAAACAAAATCCCTTCTGTTTAAATTAAATAAATGAGTGGCCTTTGTTTAGAAGGGGCATGCACTGGGCTTCCTGGCTTGGAGGTAGTGTTGCTTTCGTGAAATGCCAGAAAGGGTCAGAAGTGGCAGAAGGAGCTGGTGCCCCTCAGGCTTCACTTGAATGAGTTTTCTCTACTTCTTGGATTCCTCTGAGACCAGGGTCCAGTCTTATTGCCAAACCCAGAGAACCCCTGGCTCTCTGCATTGGTCTGTATGTGGCCTATTCCTGTCCCTGTTACCACCCTGCATTGGCTTCTGTTTGATCAAGAGCTGACTGAGGCAGGTGGCCCCATCCACCCTTCACCTGTGTCTATCCGTCTCAGAGAGAGCTTCTTGCTCCTACTCTGTTTCCCACATAGGCAGGTGGCCCCATCCACCCTTCACCTGTGTCCATCCGTCTCAGAGAGAGCTTCTTGCTCCTACTCTGTTTCCCACATAGGGAGTATGGTGGTTTGAATAGGAACACAGCCAATAGACTCATGTGTTTGAATGATTGACCCATAGGAAGTGGCACTATGGGCGTGGCCTTGTTGGAGTAGTATGGTATGGCCTTGTTGGAAGAAGTATGTCACTGTAGGTGGGCTTTGGGGTCTCAGATGCTTAACCCCAGGCTCACAGTTCTTTTCCTGCTACAGGCAGATCCAAATGTAGACCTCTCAGCACCATACAGAGCCCCTCCTGAGAGTCAGAGGACAACTTGCAGGGCTCGCTTCTCTCCTCCCACCATGTGGGTGCCAGGGATTGAACTCCAGTCCCCAGGCTTGGCATAGTGCACCCTTACCCACTGAGCCATCTCACTGAACCTCATTGTCCATGTAGTGTCTGTTTATCTGTCAGTCCTTCTGTCCACAGAAATTGGCTGGAATCAATCTCACGTGATGCTAGGACCTAAAGAAGCCAAGTGCAGGAAGTCTCTGTCCTCGCTTCCTTCTGGAGACTTCTGAGACAGAGCGGTGCAAGGCCAAGCTAGGAAGAGACAGGCACAGATGAAGAGTCTTTGGTCTCACTGAAGCCATGGTCAGCAGCAAACAGCACAGGAAGACTGGCTGAAACTTTCTTGTATTTTAAGAGCCCTAAGAACCAGGCACACCTGGCCAAACTGTTTTTCTTCTCATTAACTCCCCTTTGCAGAGCTCATGGACAGGCCCTTGGTGGTCTGGGGACAAGAAGGGCACAGTTTAGACAAGGAGTCACTTCTTCCCACGCTGTGGGGGAGGGGCCCCAAGCTGTCTTAAAGTGATGAAAGTCCGTCTGGGTACCTCTCCCTTTCCCTGGCTAAGAGGTGTCACATGGGCAGACTGAGTTCTGAAAAGGCAGGGGGCTGTCTGCCCTTGAAAGTGGGTCTAGCCACCAAGAAGACACACCAGCTTGAAAGGTTCGCAACCCTCACCAGTGAGTTTTCTCCAGTGTCCTCATAAAACTCAGACTACAAAAAGATGGTGGTGGGTCCGACCCTGTCGCACACACAGTACAAACATTTATCATGCTGAAGGCCAAGCAGGCCCTTGTTTTGATCTCTTGTTTACATAGCCCAGTGCTCTGCAGTGTTCCAAGGAATCTGTGTCCCAGGCAGTCATGGAGACCTCCTGGGGCCGACCTCTCCCCCTCTGCCTGTTCTGCCATGTATGTTTTTGCAGCTTTCCCAGCCTCTGCTCACGTGACTGCGGCCCTTGCTCATGCCTGCCAGGATTCAAGTGCACTTGTTAGAGGAGGCTTGGGAGCTTCACATCTGTGCCCTGCAGGAAGCAAAGGCTGCTCACACCAGCACAGCTTCCTCTGCTCTAAACACACTCCCAGGTGGGTTTTTTTCTTTTTCCTTCCTTCTTTCTTGTAGAAAAGAAAGCATTAAGGGTCACTCTGTCTCACCACGTGCAAGAAGCCAGAGTCAGACTGGAAAATAATAGCTCAGTGTGATGCACCAGTAGGTTCTCAATACAGCGCTCAACGTCTGCATGCAGGGTCTCCACAAACCTCCCTGATAAACTAGAAATGGAGGCTCCTGAGGCCACATGAGGGCCAGAGTGGTATTAATAGGATTCTAGAATTTTCCATCTGAATGCCTTTGGTGTCTCCCATCTGAGAAGGACATCTCCAGCTTCCAGTGTCCCCAGTTACTCTGCATCGCTGATCCTAATGGAACCTGAGCAGGCTGCAGAGGGATCCACATGTGGGGCCTGAGAGAGCAAACTCGGGCCCCAAAGCTCCTGTGTCTGCCCAGAGCTACAGGCTCAGCTGCTCTCCCACCATGGAGCATCCAGACTGGCAGACAGGCTTAGTTTTTCTTCCGTCGGGGGGCGTTGTATCCTAAGCCTTGCCCCAGTCAAAACCCCCAATCGAAAGCAGATGTGTTGTCATGGAATCCAGCCACTGCAGTAAGATGTGACCTTCATGATCACATCAGCATCATCCCAGAGGACCCTACCCCAGGCTGTTCTGTGAAATCCCTATACCTCTTCACCCAGACGAGGCTAAATATCTAGATCTCAGACATTTCTGCCTCAATCCAAGAAATGCTCTTATTCCCATAAGACCTGATCACTTACCATCTTCAACCTGATTCCTAGGTCGCTTTGAACTTTAATATTCCCTCTGCACATGGAAATCTATGCGTTTAGGAAGACTGCTAAAAGCTGAATGCTGGTGGGCCTCTGAAGGATCCAGTTACTTTTCACGTGTGTGTGTGTGTGTGTGTGTGTGTGTGTGTGTGTGTGTGTGTGTGTGTATGCGCTGAGGGTATTGAGCCCAGGGCCTTGCTCACACTGAGCATGCTCACTGCTAAGCAGCAATTGTAGTTTTAAACACCCATTCCTGGGTCAGGGACAAATCTGCCTCCGAGAAATGTAACAAGCCCCTATATTGTTTGTCTTCTCACAGTTAATTCAGCATTTATTATGCCCTTACTCACTAAAGACATCTGTGTAGAGAGGGTAGTACCAACAGACAGATCTATTTTCCAAATACTATGCGTAGCCTCAAGGAGGGAATGAGGGATGGACACTCAGCCAAGCATCCTCCTTCATCGGCCACCAAATGACAGCATGGTAAGAAATACAAAAGCAAAGGATCCCCCCCCCCACACACACACACACACCTGCCTTCAGTCCACTCCCAGCACTGTGAAAGCATTTCCTGGGGAAGGTAGCCATTGCCATTCTAACTGGCACCTGAGTGAGGGTGCTGTCCAAACAGGAAAAGCCACAGCAAAGTTCAGCTCACCCTGGGCGGAGGAAGAGAACTTCTGCTCCGACCTGAGAGCAGTGGACATGGGCGTGATGGGGCTGAGTGGGATCCAGGCAGTGGAGCCTTGGAGTTCAGGGAGCTGGGTATTTCTCCATCAATTCCAGGATGTGAATGTTGTGGGAAGCTGTGTGGATGCCACAGCCCTTTCTTGCCTAAAAGGTGGAGAGAGAATCCCCCTGAGGTTCACCAGTCCATCTGGTCACCTCCTGTGCTTTTTGAAGCTGATTAAAAATGTAGCCCTCCTCCACACTGTCCCATCCCTTTCTGGCAGGCACAGGGAGCCTTTTGTCCCCCTGCTCACCCTAGCACCTACATGTTCTCACCATAGAGTTCAATCCAGCTCTCAGGACTGTGTATACCCGCCTGCCTCATTACCCAAATGATGGGTGGGTCCGTACCACCACATAGTGTTTCTCAAGATGTGGACGAGACAGCCCATGTCCCGGATCCCCTACAGAATCCACAGAAGCACACAGCAAGTGTTCGGATGTGAACAGGGATGACAGAACGGATGGCTAAGAAGTGTTTCCAGTGGCATTGGAAGGCCGTAAACATGAGAAACTGCTGGAGTCTCAGGGAGGCAAAGTATGAGACAGGGAAACTAGTGGGGCTCTGACTTTTCTCCTAGGAGATTCTCCAACAGAAAAGGGGCCTGGAAGCGCATGTGACTTAGCTGCCCAGGCCTAAGATAAACTTGAGAATGGAGTGTTTGGTAGCCTCAGCGGCCACAGCTAGCTGCAGTTAACATGCAATAATTGCTTTTAGTGGACAAGGCACTGGGCTGGCTTCACTGAAGCACTAGATGCAAATTAACCAGTCCCAGACAATATGATGCTTTCAGAAGAACAGATGGACCCTCAGGGAGCCGGCTTGAGAGAAAGAGCTGGGCCTTCCATGGGCAGAGTTAGTGTGACTGTGGCTAAGCTTCCTCAGCACACTGTGTTAGTCCCTTGGTAAGGAGAGCATGCATCTCCGATGCAGATAATGCCACTGGTAGATATAAATAAAATGGACGTGACTTGCTGAGGGGAACATTCATCATCATGGTCTTAAGCCTAGGTTTTGTTTTGTTGTTGTCGTTGTTGAAGTCTATTTTAATTCGATTGTGTTACTGTTTGTTGTTTTTGTTCTTGGAGCTTGAGATGTAGTTTTATTATGCAGCCTTGACTGGTTTTGAACTCAGAACCAACTTGGTTTCTTCTGACTACTGCTGATACAATGACAATTCTTTGCTTAGGGATCATCGGAGCACTACAGACTGTTAACAGTATCCTTAGTGTCTACTAATGGATGACAAGTCTACCTCCTCCTCAGTGGTGGCAACCAAACAGACATTGCAAATGCCTCCAGGGTGGGAGATTACTTGATATTTATTTATTTATTTATTTGTTTATTTGTTTATTTACTGCTTACTTATTTATATTGCAAGCCATGCATACTGCCTAAATGCAGTCACCGGGTGTCTCTGTCTCATGGCCTGGGCTCTGCTGCCTGCTCTCCTCTGTCACCACACTCGAATGACCTGAAGCATGACAAGCTGCCCACACTCTTCTGCAGATGCTGCTGTCCATGGGCTGCTTCTCTAACTCATGCTAGCCAAGTGACTCACTGTGCTCATTCAGCAATTGGATCCCGCAGACCGCACTCACAGTCTGATGTCACCACCACCCTCAGAGGTGCCCCCAGTATCCCCACCTCCATGTTCTCATTCCCTCCATTCAGTCCTCCTGCAAGGCCCACGCAGCGGTGACCCATCCTCCTTGGATGCCCCTCTCACTGATTCTTGCTTGTCCTCCAAAGAGGAGCCCATTGCAGGTTTCCTGTCTCTTTTAGCACAAGGAAATTAGACAGGACTGGTTAAACTCTACTCAAAGTACTTCCTGCAAGCTCTGGAGGGAAGCCAAATTCACTGCCCCCTGGCCGACATCCCCTGCAATGGCCACTCTGCAAATGAACTCCAGAGAAGAGGAGATCTGGGTGGTCCTTCCAGAGAGACTTTAAATTCAGTCTTCTGCTCTGGAGCAAATAAACACCTGTCAGATGCTTAAACTTGTAGATCACACAGTGTGGAGCACAGTATATGGTGTCTTAGGACTGAGCCTTCCACACGGTGTGACCCCCACAGTATATGGCGCCTTAGGGCCCAGGCACCGGTGCTTACTCAGCTGCATCAGGGAACGACCACAAGCACCGGAAACCACAGAGAGCACATTGTCCTTTTACTTCTGCAAGTGTGCAGCTACCAGGAGCTGCAAACCCATTCTGCAAAGAAGCTGTGATTCAGGCTGCCTGCGTGTGGAGCATACAGTCCTGATGTCTTCAATGACAGACAGCAATAATCAGAGGCAAACCTACGAGCACATGGAGCCACACAGTTTCGAGTCAAGACTCTAATTAACTTACACTGTTCATGGAAGTAGAGACTGGCCATGCTGCTGTTGGTACTAATTCTGTCACTGCAGAGTCTGGTGATGGCTGGATAATACTTCACATTATCAATGTGTTTGAAACTCCAAATATCACAGTGTATATGTTTGGTGCAGGCATCACAGATGGGGATGGACTGCAGCCCTAAGGTTCCTGATGTCATTCATGTGCATTTTCAGAATCAAGACAAAACCTTCTCCAAGAGCAAAGTACCAATCCTGAGGTTGCCAACATCTTCTTGCACACACAGCTCTGCTGGGCCTGGGGACTTACATGGGGCAGAGTTCCAGACACACAGAGGTGAACACAGCATCTGTCTCCATCAGAAAAAGTAAATCCTTTCTCCCTTCCTCCTGCTCCTGGCTTGGGTCATCACTAAATGAAAACCAAACAGAAACTACCAGTGCCCCTTTGTTATTGCAGTTTGGGAGCTGGGATGATCCAGCTCAGGACTGGAAATTTAATCTCACTCTGCTTCCCAGACACAGACACTATTAAAGTTTTGTTTTGTCCTCTCTGGGAGTTAGAAGAACTGCTTGGATGTTTTGTGCCTGGATGATTCTCCTGGTCTCTTGTGACAGGCCCTGAAACTTCTATCTCCTCTTAAGAATTCAGTGACTTAGACTAAATGTATAGTCTGCAAAATGTCCTGAGAACTGTAGATATGAAAGAAGATCTTAAGATATTGATGCTTAGGATTAGAATCATGAGTACCACTGTGGATAATTGCCTGGGTGAAGACACTTGTGTGGGTGCTACTTACCTAAAGGAGGAAGGCTGGGGCTCTAGGACAGTTCCTGTAGATACAAGCAGGCAGGGAAGCAATGAAAGCAACTCAAGGTGATCGGGTGCTCAGTTCACAAAGTGAAAGGTTTCCATCCTAGGCTCAGACCTCTTCCTCCACAATCCAACCACACACACTGCTCAACCTTGTTCATGGACTGAGTGACCAAGAGGTAACTGCCAGGAACATGGCTCTGCTCTGACAGGGTGATGGAGACCAAGAGGCTACAAAAGGTGGTTTTGTCAGTGAGAGGAAGATCCTTATGATAGCTTGAATGAAAATGGCCCCCATAGGCTCATATATTTGAATACTTGGGCCCTAGTTAGTGGAACTGTTTGGGAAGGATTGGGAGGTGTGACCTTATTGAGGAGGTGTGTTATTGGGGGTGGGTTTTGAGGTTTCAAAAACCCATGTTGTCCCTAGTTCTCTCTCTCTCTCTCTCTCTCTCTCTCTCTCTCTCTCTCTCTCTCTTTCTGCTTTGTTGTTGTTCTTTCAAAATGTTAGCTCTCAGCTACTGCGCCAGCACCATATCTCCCTGCCTGCTGCCATGTTTACTATCATGACAGTCATAGTCTCACCCTCTGAAGCTATAAGCCTTCAATAAACTGTTCCTTCTTTGACTTGATTCGATTATGGCGATTATTGATGTGATTATTTTCACAGCAATATAAAAGTAACCAAGACAGTTTTCCATGGAAATAGAATAGCAAGATTTTTTACAGTAATTTCTTCATACCATTGTGGAGGCTGAGTCCTGGGGTCTATAGTTAGCAAGTTAGGAACCCAGTGATGTTGATGGTTAAAAAAATGAATATCAGCAAGCTCAAGATGAAGGATAACCTAACGTTGAGTCTGGAGACAGAAAAAAGCCCACATCTCAATTTGATGCACACCAGACTGAATTCTGTTACTCAAAGGACCGGTCAGCTTTTCTGTGCTATCTCTTCTTCAATTGATTGGCTGGGGCCCACCCACACTGGGAAAGGCATCTCATTTACTTATCTTAGCAATTTAAATGTTATTCTCTTCTGAAATACTCTTATAGGAGCAACCAAAACGTTTGGCTAAAACATGTCACACCATGGCCCAGTCAAACTGACACATAAAATTAACTATGGCGGGATTCAAAAATCCCCAGAGGAGCTGTCCATTGTGCAAAGTGCCACTTATGAATGAGCCTGTTGTGGAGACAAGACCAGCAGTTTAACTAAGCACAGAGCTAGTGTGAGAACAAATCCTTCCTGAGACAGGGTGATGGCCATGTGTGCAATATGCCAGTAGCACTATCTGATGCATAGCCTTGGCCCCTCTGCCCACCAGGAGAAAGAAGAGAAATGCAGCCCTCCATACCACAAGGCAGATCACAAGGTTCACTCACGATTGCTTCAGGCTGACCTGGGGCAGGATGGGCCTCTCTGAAGGAAAACAAACCAAGGGGGACTCTCCCAGCAACTGAGGAGGAAGTATGGTCAGCGAGGGTTCTTGCATGTTTATCTCAGAGCTGACAGAGCATGGGCTGAAGTGGACAGAGTGTCTGATTTAGAAAGTATTTTTATTCTATTACATATTTTATTATAATGGTGACTCTACTCTCTGAGCCAGAAAAATAAACATCAGGTCCGCAAGAGCCTTTGGTCTGAAAGAAGAGCATAAACATTTGCGACCTTCCTACTCCAAGTGGTGAGGACTGCTGCCTGAATAGGGGTTCCCTACAGAGCCGTTCTGTGCTGTGAGGCTTCAAGAGTTGGCCTTTGTGTGTCAGGAAGATGAGGAGGTCTGGGTGGAATATAAACACTGTTCTTCTACAGGTTTGACTAGGTGAAAGGCTTGAGGATTTTATCACCGCCTCCTGATATGGAGGTGTGTGTTTCCTATTCTGTCCGTGCAATGGCAAGGAGCTATGTATTGACAGGGTCAGAGCAAGCAGACCAGAGTTTATCCATCAAAACAGCCTCAGAATGTCTACCCTTCTTCTTGAGACATGGAGGAGTTATAACCTGACAGAGGTGCTGGGAAGCGGTCTGTTCGCCTTCTGCTGTTCACTTTTTGTTGTTTTTAAAGAAGTAGTTCTTCCACTTGGCCAGATGCCAGTTCCAAATAGAGCCTGTCTGGGGCTCTCCTGGATCCCACTAACAGAACAAGTCATTGTTCTCTGGGGATTAAGAGTCTTATTCTAAACATGTGGTACCAACTTTGGCATGTCTCTCCCTCAACGTGCAGCTGGACACCTCTCTGTGTGTTCTGCCCAGAGCAATTTCCTACTGAGAAGAGGAACACGGGAGCCTCACATGATCTCCCTTGCTATTCCTCAGAACAAAGCCTGGGGAAGAGTTGAAGTAGCAACTTTCCATCTGCATGTGTCTCGGAATAGACCAGACACAGGCACAGGCACCCACAGAAGCATGGTCTTTACTCCCTGCCCTCAGGTAAAACAGTTTGTCTTCCACGATCAGATGAGATGTCAAAATGTTTGCAGCCCTGTTGAACTGCACATCAGACTCCATATTCCTTCTTGCCTGCTGGGACCAAGGTGTTCCACAACACTTCCCTAGCAGTGTGGCTCAGATCTGTTCTAAAGGAAAGCTGCCTGCAAGACAGCGGAGGAAGTAAACAGAAGCATGTAGGACTCGTTTGCTGGCTAGGGACCACATGCTTAAGCCAGCCATAGAACATGGGATGATGTAATCATGTTCTGTTTCCAGTGTCTTTACAAGGTCCTTCTACATGCTGGGTTTGTATTTCATGCAAGAATCAAGAATTAATATTCCCAAGAAGTGAGCAGTTGCTGGATCAACACACCACTGGGAAGAAGCAGAAGGCACTGGATTGCTTGAGGTTTATGAAGCCGAAGAATGAAAACTGTGGTATTTTGTACAGCTCTCAGTAAAGCAGGGTCTGGCTGAGCCAAATTTAACACCTACACACACACACACACATACACACACACACACACACACCTCTGTTATTTAAATTATGACTAAAGAATAGACATAACATAAGATTTATCATCCTACCGGTAGAATTTGAGAGTTCAGAAAAGTACACACACATATTAAACAATGTCTAAAGTGTTTTTCATCTGTCCCCATGGAACAGTCACTCCCCATACCACCACCCCATAGCTCCTGCTGCCTCCTTTCCTGTCTCTGATTTTAAGGACGATAAGTATGTCACAGGTTTGAGAGCACATAGTATCTGTTCTTTGGGGCCAGTTTAGGTCACTGGGTATAATGTCCTCCAGTTTTACCCATGTCATATGAATCAAATCCCCCTCTTTTCTGTATAAGAGGAAACAGTGATTAACATGCACCTGGGGAGCCCCCCATTGCCAGACCCCTATCCCCTTCTAACATCCTCACCTTCAAACTGGAAAGAAACATGACTGTATTTTTTTTTTGGATGGCTCACTAGGGGATTTTTATACTAGCTCTATGCTTATTAAAATGGGAATTTAGTACAGAACTATTGAAAATGAAAGCTTAGAGAAGTAGTTATTTCCCCATTGATGTTAGAAGGTCAAGCTGGTTTAAAGGGAAAGGTTACGGGTGGGTCAGTTGGTGGCCCGATTAGATGCTCCAAATGAATGAACCATGTTCATGCTTTCAGTCCCCCTGGATGAGGAAAGTGGTCATTCAGGTAGTGTGGAGCCCCAGGGCCCTGAGAGTAACCTATCAGCATTTGGAAATGCCTCTAAGACAAGTTCCCATGTTCTTCTAGCTGTTAAAGCCACAGGGTGGAAATCTGAAAAAAAAAAAATGTGTGTTCCTCTGGAGTCCCTCTAGTGCCAACCTAGTGCCCACCCAGCCAGGTGGGCCCTGACAGGGATGGCTGCAAGTAGAGATGGTTGGAAGTAAAGGGGGATTGGTACAGGTAGGGAGATGGGTGCAAGGGAGGAATGCTGAAGGGGAGGATGGGTAGAGGGATGGTTACAGGTAGGGGATAGCTTCAAGAAGGGGTGTGGCTGAAGAGGGAGTGGCTGCAAGTAGAATGGGCATAGATTAGGGATAGCTGTAGATAGGGCTGGCCCTCGGGTGCTCAAGCAAGTATCCTCATTTCCATGCATATGTCCTTGCTCTCCGCTTCTCTGATTTGGGGAATTCCTTGGTTTTTACATGCTGAGGTAGTGAAACCTGCCTGACACACCCATGATCTTTGTGACATGCCTCTGAGCTGTTCATGAAGAATAGCATTGCAAAGGACTGAATACACATAGGCAAGCCAAGGGAGAAAAGATCGGCCTGGGGACAGAGGGTTGTCTTAGGGTCCACTGGGAAGCAAACCGAAAGTGATCTGGAAGGTAGATCAGTCAATGCAAATCTCTCTCTACTGACCAAGCTGGGCTTCCCTACTCTCCTCAACTAAAACTGCATTTTTAATGGAGCTAAAAATACACACACACCCAAAATGTCCACCACCAAAATTTAGGTTGCTAATTTAAAATATCTTTTCCGAGAGAGATGAGTCTGGTTAAAAGTATATATTATATGTTATCTAACAAGAAGTTTAAATGTCTCTCCAGATCTTAGCAAAGTGCTATGTGAACAACAGGACATGTAATGACCTACTGCCTGTGTCTAGAAACGTGTCACCCTTGGCCTTTTGCAGTCAGTCAGCATTTCTGAGGAAACCTGACCCTCCATGCGGTCAGTCTCATCTCCTTCCCACACTGGAATTTTATTAGGCAAACTTGCAGAGTCTTTTTCTACAATTGTTTTCTTGATAAACACCCCATGCACAGCGTGTGGATTTTCCATAGTTTCATCGCACCAGAGTTTGCTCCTGAGAAAACAATGCCATAGGGGGAGCCCAAAAAAAACGAAGCTAGAAATAATTGGGGAGTGAATCAGGAGCTGGTGTGACTCTTACTCCTTGAATTCCAGGAAAGTGGGGATGTGGCACAGCCCTGTGTGGAGCAGAGCCTGGCAACCCGCCCAGCACACAATGGGCCTGTGATAGCATCATTGGCTCCCTTAGAGAGAGGACAATGGAAGCCAACAGCCACGCAGGCCCCAAGCTCAGAACCATCACAGTCAACAGGACAGGCGCAGGCACCCACTCCCTCACCCGGAACAAGGATTCAAAATAGAACCTGGCCAGGAGGCCCAAAAGGCAGGCCCTGGTTTTGTCAGAAGACTTGCCAAATGAGCACCAAGGCAACTGGGCTGTCCTCTGCAGAACAGATCCTGGGCTCCCGGAGAAAGCCACAGCTAAGAGCAGCAAGGAATTCTGGGAAGAAATTGAGGCCTGGAATCGGGAGGCTGGGACTTTGTCTCTGCTTCTGCTTCTTCTGCTTCTTACTCAGTGCATCATGGACAGGGGGTGGGAGGAGTGGGGGTACCGTATCCACTTCCCTCATCTGATTAGATGAGCAATTCATAAGCCTGTGTGCTGTGGTGAGAATTTGAGGACTGTGAGTACTTTGAGGATAGCAGTGGATGGGTAAGGCATTGCATGAGGAGACCCACAGGCCACAACAAGCTGGGCTTCCTGGTGCTAAGTCCTTGGGAGGTCAGGCAAACTCAGCCATGATGTGTAACATGTGCCTCGTGTTCTCCTGGACTACATAGTCTTCAAGGTAGGACTGAGCTCATCCATGCCATGTTTTGTATCGCACACATTTGCAGAGAGGCCCAGTGGTGTTCCAGGGGGAGCCTGGGATGCCCAGAGCTAAATCTGAGCATTGATAGGCCCAGAGGATGGGACTGAGGGCTAAGGTGGAGCTGCCAGAAGAGGCTCTATAAGAGCAATGCCACGTGGGCCAGCAGTATGGGACTGGCAGGGTATGGGGTACAGAATGACGAGGTCCTCCAAAATCCTCATAAACTGACGCTTAGCGCTTGGGCTTTGCCCCATATTTTTATGGATCTAACAAGCTTAAGAAGAGCATATGAGAAGATCGGCTTATTACTAAGACTAGAATTCCAGGTAATTAGAGGCTACCTGTGATGGGCCATGAGAGCGAGAATGGGGTATACCTTTTTCATTGCTCTTCTCTGAAGAACCCTGGATAACTCCTGGCATCACGTTAGCTCAATGAGTGTTGTTGATTGAACCAAATGGGTACTATGTTTCATTCACTGCTTGAGGTTTTGGAGCCAGGAACAGAGACACTGGTGCTGCCATTTGTGTTGTATAAGCCATTCCAGGTTGGTCTATATAACTTGACAGGTAATGTCTTACCATCTCCTCATATCAGTTTTCTGGTTTTTCAAAGATAATCAATGTAATATCCCCGCGTCAGCCCCGAACGGCTTAAGTGTGTTGCCGCATGAGGTCTGCGAACTTGGACCTGCAAGGCACTGAACTGGACAGACTCATAATACTGAAGATGGCCCTATGTTTTTATTCCAAAGGACACTGGGGCTCAGAACTGTTAGGCACTTTGCCTGTTTCTAAGCCAGACCAGCCTCATTTTTTTATTTGAAGAATAAACAGAGAGTTTAGAACATGTATACTCAGGTGTCAGAGGCTGTGTGATAGACAACATTTCTATATACCCTTGAGCCATAGTTCAATACAACTAGTAGGATGGGGGGGCCTGCGTGCTTCAGTTTGATAGTCATTAAATTCTAGGCATAAAGTATGTGATACCTATTTTCAATATGTATTATCTAAGGTTCAGAAAACACCATAAATTGAAAAGCTTATAACTGGTTGCAAAAGTTTATATATGAGTAGACTCTATTTCATTGACCAATGAGTCTATGTTTACGCCTAAAAAGAAAGAAAGAAAGAAAGAAAGAAAGAAAGAAAGAAAGAAAGAAAGAAAGAACTGTAACTCTGTAGTACAGCTTGATCTGGGATGGTGACACCTCCAACAGTTGTTGTTGTTGTTGTTGTTGTTGTTGTTGTTGTTGTTGATGACGATGACGATGACGATGATGATGATGATTTTACCTGTACTGGGTCTCTGGTATTTCCAAATGAAACTTAAGGGGTTGTTTTTTTGTTTTTTGGGTTTGTTGTTGTTGTTGTTGTTGTTGTTGTTGTTGTTGTTTTTCAGTTTCTGTGAAGAAATGCACTGAAATTTTGATAGGAACTGCACTGGATCTGTAGATCACGATCACTTTTGTTAGGATGGCCGTTTTTACAAAATTAAGCCTACAATCCATGAGAATGGGGGGGCTTTTCACCTTCTGATATCTTCAGCCTACCAATCCATGAGAATGGGGGCTCTTTTCACCTTCTGATATCTTCAGACTACCAATCCATGAGAATGGGGGCTCTTTTCACCTTCTGATATCTTCAATTTCTTTGTTTAGTATCTTACAATTTTTTATTGTGTAAGTCTTTTACGTCTTTGGTTTTATTTATTCCCAGACAGACAGGCAGACAGGCAGGCAGGCAGGCAGACAGACAGACAGGCAGGCAGGCAGACAGGCAGACAGGCAGACAGGCAGACAGGCAGGCAGGCAGGCAGGCAGACAGACAGATAGACAGGCAGGCAGGCAGACAGACAGGCAGGCAGGCAGGCTGGCAGACAGACAGACAGACATTAGGTTAATGTGAAGAGTATAACTTTCTTGATGTCTTAGTGTTTATCATCTGTATATAGAAATGCTACTGATTTTAATGTCATAATTCTTCACTGTATAAATGTGTTAGTTTAGATATAACATCAAAATTGTCCAACAAGACAGCATATCAGCACACCCATTGCCTTGGCCTATGGCAGTTTCCTAAGAAAGCTAGAATTTGACTTCTCACATGAAATTGAATAGTTCCCATGATCTGAGGCTAGCACCTTTACTCTCCATACTTGGCACTTTCCACATAGTGTACTTTGTCTCTCCACCTCTCAGCTTTCCACCCATTTATCAGGGTGTCTTCTTCTATGCAGGAGCAATCCAATCTCAGGCTGTCTTACCTGAGCCAATGTTGGCTTATTCCTCAACCAAGAGGCTTTGCCTTTCATTACTGAAGTCTTTCTCCTTATGTTTTTATTATGAATAGTCCGTTTTACAAGTCACTGACAGCTTCTTTTCTAACTCATAAACATTGTATTAAACCCACCTATTAAACTTTCCATTTTAGATATAATAATTTCTAGCTCTAGAAAAATCTAGTTGACTCTAGATTCTAGCTCTAGAGGTTTCCAGTTTCCCTGCTCCTGGTAAGTATCCCACTGTGCGCTCCTTCTGGGAGGTCCCTCTCACTGAAATCTCTTCACACATTTGAGTCATCTGCTTTAAAGTCCTTTTCTGTTAATTAAAATACATTCTCACTCTCGATGTTGCCATGTTTTAAAGCAGTATTATGTCTTGTTGCTTCTTTTCTAGCCTAGTCATTTTGATATGTTATCTGATTGAAAATAGATTTCATCTTTTTCCTTCAAAAAATATGACATTATTTTTGTGACAAATGGTCAGTTTATTGTAGAATAGGCACCAGTATGCCAACAACTGGTTTTAAGTTCTCCTGGAATAGCTCAATAAATGCAGCCATTACTGAAGGGCTGAAAGTGTCCATGCTTAAGACCTTGTTCAGTAAGCCTCCCTAATCTTGGTGGTTGGAATTATCCCAGAGTGATTCCAACCTCTGCAATCTCCCTTTGTCTCATAGTTTCCTATGAGCTACCAGGCCTTTCAGGCCTCCCTTATGTAGTCAGAGGTTGTTATTCAACCACACTCTAAGGGATTTCCAAATTTAGTGCCCCACAAATTCTATACACACCCATGGCTTTAGTACCAAACTGCTCCATCACTTGGCTCAAATCCTTCCTTCCACCAAAGTTTAGACTCTCATGCAGAAACCAGCAAGAACACAAATCTTACCCCTACTCCCTTCTGTTCAAAATTCAGCCACCTATTTATCATCTCCATCCTTAACCTTAACGCTCTAATCAGAGCTGCTGTCTTCCTCAACCCCTCGAGCCTCATCAGCGGCCATGTAGAAGCATGGTGACCACACGTCTGTGAAGGTCATGAGGACAAGATGGAAACACATGCCCACACGTGTGCCTCGGCCGCTTAAGCTGTCAAACAGGCAGACAGAACCTCTGCGGAGGGTCTTCACATCTCTTTCTTTATTCACTGGGCTGTGACTCAGTGATAGCCAGCACAGAAGTTGGACATTCACCTAACGACAAGTCCTCATGACAGCATTGCACAGTGGGTGAAAATATACATAAACACATAAATACGTGGCCTGTGTTGTCTTCATACAGGAACAAAGAATGAAGTGCTCACAATTCAATTCTCTTAGATTCGTTTCTGGCTTGTTGCCTCTTTGAGGTTTTTTTTTTTTTTTTTTTTTTTTTCCTTTAGGAAGAACAAGAAAATGTTATTCTAATATCTCTCAGGACAATACAATCCCACATCAGTCCCAGGCCCTGTTGGTTACCTTGGCAAGTTTCTAATATTTCCTTTGGCATCTCCATGACTCAATTGAGAATGCACAAATGGAGATCAGTGCTTGGATCAATGAATAACTCAGTGGAGGCATGGGAGAATTAAGATGGAAGCGGTCCATGCAGGATAAACGAAGAGATTGGAGCTAAGCAAATGAGATTCTGTTCTGTGCAGTTTTAATTACTGAGCAAGTGAGCAGATTTTTTTCTCTAACCTTCATCTATCATTTCCATATTACCTTAAATATAGCATTATATTCTTTAGCCTATTATCTGCTTCTAACATCATAGAGATTTTATACTTTATGACAGATTTTAATAGAATTGTAGAACACTACTTTTAGTTTTAACTTTGTTGGCATGTGAAACAATTTTTTTTTTTTAAATTTCATCTGGTCCTAAATTTGTGGAATGTATTACTATTTTTTTTTCCATTCATTTACTCCTTGGGAAGTTCTTCTCCCTATATACTCAACATTAAATATATTTTCTAATTTTAGTTATTTTTACTTTGTCCATAATAGCTTTATTTTGATGAGAAATACAAAGGACTGGTCTAAATCACTTCACTCCACATTGTCTCGTGTAACAGTTACAAATTACTCCCACCTCATTTTAACCATATGTCTTATACAGTTTGTCATAGTTATTTTACATATTGAATTTGGATCTGGAGGAAGTCGATGTTCTAGATTCCTTTTTGGCTCTCCTGGCCTGTATTGCATTTCTTAAAAGTTGAGAAAGTAATTACTTTAACAAATTAATATCTGAAAATTCTAATACCAGTTCTATTTGCCCAAATGACAAGTTTTTTGTATGTCTCTTAGCATGGCTTAATTAGTTTTAACAAACTGCATTTAATTTAGTTAACTTAAGTAAATATGTTAGAGATTAAAAATTTAAAAGACTAAAGATTCCTAATATTATGTTATTTTCTTTATTTTTTAATTTTATTATTTATTTATTTATTTATTTATGTGTGTGGGTGTTTTGCCTGTATGTATGTCTCCATCATATGCTTGATGACTGCAGAGGCTGAAAGAAGGCATGGGATCCCCTGGGGCAGCAGTTATAGGCAGTTGTGAACTGCCCACTGCAGGTGCTAGGAACTAAACTCCAGTTTCGTACAAGAACAGCAAGTGCTCCTAAATGCTGAGCCATCTTTCCAGCCTCTCATGTAACAGTTACTCATAAAGTTATGGACCAAGAACTAACAAAGGACACAGAAACCTCTTCCCATGGGCACACCAGTCTAGGGAGAGCCTATGGTGAGCTGGAGTTGATTCAAATCATTTCACAGAAACAAATCAATAAATGGGCTGCTATGTTTACACATAAACATCCTTGTAATTAACCATCATGAGAATGCTTGTAGTAGTACAAAATGGTACCCATCAAGACCCCACCCCAACTGTTAAAAACTTACCAGTTGTTAAAACTTTATCAGAACATTACTGGGAGAGTCAAACAATAAGATGAATATATATGTATATACTTGATTTACATATGTTATTTATTTACGTGTGTGTGTGTGTGTGTGTGTGTGTGTGTGTGTGTGTGTGTGTGTGTGTGTTATAGAGAAATTTAAGACAATCATGTGGGAAGGAATGCTAAGAGTTAGAGGTTGGATGGAGTTTGGGATAAATGACCAAGGAAGAACTCTCTAACCTGGTCCATCACATTTAAGGTGAAGGAGTTGGTGCCAGAAGCATACATATGCCTGAGTGTTGAATACTGTGGGCAGGTCAGTCAAAAACACATTAGAAGGGACAAACAAACAAGCTATTGGCCTAGCAGGAAATACACTCTTGTGGGTGGGAGATCAAGGGTGTATAAACAGTCGAGGGAGTTGCCTGGTCTTCCTGAGGTTAAGGAACTTTTTGAGTGGACAGTGAATCGGGGACTGGAGACAATTTGATTTTCCTCCTAAAAGTGAAGAGAATTCTCTATAGAGAGAGGGATTCAAAAAAAAAAACAAACCAAACCCTCCAGCCATGAGTTGAGCTGGGAGGACTGAATGGATAAGAACTACTGAGAATGATGTACTGTAACTAAAGGACATGCAGCTCAGAGATCACAGAACAGAGAGCTGCCCAAAGCCCAGAGCCAGGAGTCTGTGGTAGACCTGCCTCTCAGGTCTCTGGAGAGATCACTTCAGCCCAGCAGAATAATTACACTCCTTGACAGTCACTGAGAGGGGAGGGTAGGAAGTTCAACAATTCAGAGCCGGAGAGAACATCAGGACTCATCATGTGAGTCCCTGAACACTTCTGCAGAAGCTGGGGTTGGCCCGGGGGTTGCTGGGCTTACTTCAGCGTTTCCAGGTGGATGATAATATCGAGTCCCACACCCCATGCTTGCCTGCACCCCATGCTAGCGTTCATCATAGCTCTGCTGTGTGAACATGTAGGGATGATGAGGACCCCCTCCATAAATGGCAAAGCAGTTAGTCAACCCAAGGAAATCTGTGGTTCATCTGTGGATTAGTAACAGAAATCTGAGAATGTACATTTAAAAATTAAGAATAAAATTTCAAAGTAAGTAGGACATCAGGCATTTCTATAAGGAAATACCTTGAAAAATAGACAAATAGAAGAGTGTGACAACTCCCTGATATAAGCACTGGCAACGGGGGCTTGAGAAGGTTCCAGTACATGCTTCTCTTTGCCCTGCATGCTCCGCTAACCCATAGCCCCAGGTTTGCCTATGTGTTTTCTGGTATCTACTTCTCTTGAACTATTGACTCAGTGTTCTTGATCTGAGTTTCCATTGTACCCTTCCTCTTTGGATGACATTTCTTGTTTTCCCAGGCTCCCCAAGAGCATCTCCGATGTCCTCTAACAGTAGAGACATGGAGCCTCCCTTGGCCCCTGTAGTGCTGCCTACCACTGCGTCTGTTCCCAAGGCTCTGGAATTGTTCCTTGCTTTCTAGCTGTGGTTCATCCTTAGAAATGTGAGGTTGCTCAAGATGCCCTGCAAGTTAAGTTGCAAAATAGCCACGAATTCTGTGCAATGCTTTGTGTTTGTTCAAATTATTTTTCTATGGATATTTTTTTCTTCCCAGTATTTTTTGCCTCCCAGAAGTGTCTCTCATTTAACTTCCATTTGATTTGATTTTCCAAAGACCAGAAATTTCTCCTACAGAAAGCTAGCAAAGACAAATGCTACTGCGAAGGCCACTTTGGGTGGGAGAATTATTAGACATCCACTTACTGTTCTTGGGAGACAAATTTTGAATTAAAGTATAATAATGATTGTGTGGTGACCAACTCCAGCTCAAAGAAGACACTAAATGAGCCTCTGCAGAATGTGAGCCACATAACATGCTTTAGTAATTTGACTCCCAGGGCCCTCCCACTATGGCAGTTTACCATGGGCTAGCCTCGGGAAGCCTGCACTGTCTCTGCTGTAGCTGTCTTACCCAGTAAATACAGGTGTCTCATCTCTCAGAGGTGAGAAAGCAGCCTTTGCTCCTAATCACATCCCCTATACCTAGCACTGGACCAGCAGGAGCGGTAGACAGAGCAATGCCCACTGCAATAGTGTAATAAAAGACGTGTAAAATAGAGCCCCTGTGAGAATCCATACTCTCTCAGCCATGAAACTTGGTTGTTTTCTCTATTTTCTTTTGCATAGACTATTTCTGGAGCATGACCACTGAGGTGCTTGCTCAAAGATCTTATTTCCAAGGGAAAGAATTGTAAGTATCCCAAGGTGAAAGATCTGGTTGTATTTTTCTGAATTTGCATAATGGTCCATATCCAGAACTTGGTAGGGTTGATTACCAAAAGAATCTACCAAGGGATAAAGTGCCATTTAGATTTATTTTTGCAAGGTTCAGTTCAGCACAAATCTATATTAAATAGTGGGTCTCAAATTATTCCATTACTATGGAAACTTATTTTTTTAAGCCACCATCATAATCACTCCTCCTAAATCAAACCATTGACCATTCAATCAAGTGAATTTAGAAGCAACAATGACATAAAGCATTCTGAACAAACATGGGAGCCCAGGACAGAGTGAACTACAGGAAACCAAGAAGAATAATTGGTTCCAAAGTGCACTTGTCTTACAAATGCTTTTCCTTCTCTTGTCAGTTGACAATTTCTTCTTGACATGACTTGATTGAACTCATGAAGATTTTTCGCCAAGGAAATAACACACTTGGGAAGTATGGACCTGGAGAGGTCACATCTTTTGGAGTTATCTGCCGCCAAGAAGAATGGCTCCCATTTATTTTTCAAGGTGGAAAGCTTTTTTTTTTTTTCTTCCCCTGTCCATGAAATTTAAAATGCCCAGAGTAATTTAGCTCAGACCGACCAAACAAAAAAGTCACGTTTAAGCATCAATAGGACCTGGAAAGCCTGGGTCTGCAAGGAGAATTATTTGACACTTTCTTATGGTAGGTGGGCTGTCAAATGATGGATTCTGTCTCAAGACATAAGCTCTGTTTTTCTACAGCAGTATATGAACCACAGAACTTGAAGTAGAAAAGGCACACTTTTCTTAAATAATTGTAAGCAAGCATGCTCTTAAAAAATAGTCTCAAATCCTTTTGGATTGATTTTAGTTGAAGAGAAAATTGGGCAATCAGTACCTTAGATTATAGAAAAAAAGAGAGTCATAGTCTTTTGAAGCTAGCATGGGTGTGATATTGCAGTTGAACAGCACTGTACAATTTATACCGGAAGTTCCAAGAATTGACTCTATTTGAAACACCCCACAGAGACCAAGGGCCAAGAGTGGATGGAAGAAGCATGCTGAGATCATGTCTTCATGGAGAGCCATGGTTCATCTGATGAAGGACATGCATTGATACTTCATGCAGAGCCCTGAAGGGATTGTCCAAAGAGAGAGCCCCCTTAGACTGGGTGCCTGACTTGTACCTGAGACATCTCAGGAGACCTGTTCACAGGTCAGACACATGGGTGAGCTCACTCATACATCTTCAAGAAGCTGGAAGGATCTACCTGAGGAGTAGAATGGACCTAGAAAGGAAAATCTCTTACTTGATTCTTAGTATAGTGCTAGGATGTAGGTACTTTTATTAGATTGATTTCAAAGATGAGGAGGTTAATGCTCAAAGATCCTGAGTGATTCAACTAGAATTACAGAGCTGATAACAGAGGGTAGCCTATGACTATAACCCTTCCTGTCTTAGTCACCAGCTTATCCCACTATGACACACATGCTTGGAACCCTGGCCAGGTAAGTGGAGAATCTTTACTGTTAAGACAATAGAAGCCACCACCGAACTTACAGGATTCAATGCCACAAGCAATGGCTTTTTAAATAACATGTTCTAAACATGAAAAACATACATTTACCATTTGAAAACAGCAAGAGAGAGGTTTGGTTTTTTTTTTACTGTAATAGGCAGAAGTTATGTAACATGCAATGAGGTTATCATATGTTACTGCCTCATCACTGTGACAAGTACCTAGTAGAAACAACCAACAACAAGAAGAATGCGTTTTGGCTTGTGGGTTCAGGGGTATCATTCATTATAATGGGAAAGTGGGGTGGCCCCTTCTATCTTGCACCTTAGGAAACAGCTCCAAGCGCCTACTGATTCCAGTGCAGTTCTGACAACTAAGGACTAATGGTTCAAATTTATCAGCCCGTTAAGCCCTTTTTCAAACTCTTGCTAGCACATTCCACCTCTGGCTGCACCATAATGTGTAATGCAGTTGGTACTTCAAGATGATGCAGTGTTTTAACAACCCCAAACTGTTCAAAAGTCCAAGGTCTTTGCTAAGATTCAAAGGAAATTCTTAACTAAAGCTAAGCCCTATAAAATAAAAATAGCTTGTTATATGCTTCCAATAAATGACACAGAATAAACATTTCCTTCCCCCAAAGGAAGAGGGAGATATGAAGGAAAGACTGGGCTAATACAAGATCCAGACACAGCAGGACAAACAAATTCGTCTAGTACTGTGTCTGGCATCTGGGTCTCAGGACAGCATCTCTTGAGCTCCGTCCAACAGGCTTGGGGATCCACACTCCTGCTCTTGCTGTTTGTCCCACATGTGGCCTCTCTCTTGGGCTGACTCTGCTCAGCTCCTACAGCTTTCGTTAGCAGGTAGAATCAATCTTTAGCATCCTAGTGTCTCCATTGCAACTCAGGCTAATCTTACCGTGTCACACATTGGTCCTTCAGGGATTCCAACTCTGAATTCAACAATTCCTTTTTGTTCTAAATTCTTAGCAAAAGCCCCATTACTCTGGCACTTTGGAGATCAAACTATTAGTAATAAAAATGCCCATTTTCAGCAAGACATAATTATTATTGACCTAAATGTTACTGACAGTACAGTCTCAAGCTCTGTTAACCTGAAGTCAGAATTACAAGTATACATAATAAATTTGTGGTCACAGAGCAGGAAAGTGATCATCAGAATTGGTGTCAAGGATGGGTAAGACAGGAAAACACATTGGGTTAATTTTAAATCTAAAATGTTCCCCATAGGCTCATGTGTTTGAACACTTTGTTGGCAGAAGTGCTATTTTGAGCAGTAATGATACCTGGGCACAAGTGACCTGTCTCTCTCAGCATCTTTATTTGTCAGGAATGGATGAGCTGCCACCTCATGTCCCTACCTCTGTGAAGGAAGCTGCACTAGCTGTGCTCCTTGTATTGCATTTCCCAGTCCTGAAGACAGATCAAGTCCTTCTTCCTTTAAGTTGCTTCTGCCACAACCAGGAGAAAAGAATCCAATACCCAGACTTGGTAGTAGGAGTGGCATCTTTGCCATACACCTGACTGTGTGGTTATTAGGCCTTTGGAACCAGTTGGCAAGAGAAATGTGGACAAGTTAAGTGGTGCAGGTTTGAGAGCCCTAGAAGGTCTGTCCTGGTAGAAGCTCAGAGGAGCAAGATGCTGATAAAAATGCAGAAAGACTGTGCTTGAGGAGGTTCATCGAGAAACAAGACTTCTCCTGGACAATGGGCTATTTGATTGGCATAAAGCAAAACTCTCTCCTAGCCATCTCTCTAAAATAAAATGGCATTGTGGAAGAGGGGTTGGAAAGATAGCAAGAGCCAGAATACCTAGGAAGACTGCAGAGAAACAATGCCTTCTGGAAACGGCTGAATAAATAAGACCTCAACAAGGGCAGCATCGATGGGTATATATAAGTATATAAGCTTACTGGGTATATTAACATGGAAAGGCACATTTTCATAGGGTACCATTCGTAGACAGAGTATTATAGGTAACCAGTGGTAGCTGGGAGAAAGAGTTAGTCTATCCTAGGCATGAGCCTCCGTATTGATTACTCAATGAAGAGTAGTCATCCCTGAAATCATATACACACAAACAACAAAGATGGGCTCCGCAGGTTATAGCTATGTATTTGTGTATACACATGCATATACATATACAGCCACACTCATGAATACACACACACATGCATATACACATGCACACAGACACAAGTACATACACATATGCATACACACACACATATATATACATACACACACACACACACACACACACACACACACACATCACTAGTAAAGAAAATGAGTAGAGAGACCATGGAGGGGCCAGAGGGAAGGTATCCAGGAGGAGCTGGAAGCAATCGGGGAAAGTGATGTAATTTTATTTCGATTAAAAACACATTCTAAAATAAATAAATAAATAAATAAATAAAATTATAATGACAAAACATTAAAAGAGATGAAAACAAACACCTTGAAGGAACATATACCAAGCAATAGGAAGTAATTATAGTAACATTAATTGAAATACAACCAGAAGGTAAGATGCCAATTCAGCTGCCAGCCTGGGCTGCAGCCATTTGTGGAGAGCCTTTGCATATTCATGCCCTGCAAGACACCCCTTTCCCTCTCTCTTCTTTATACAAAAACAAAACAAAACAAAAACCAGAGGAAACAGTTGCAGTTTTATACCCTACCCCAGGCTTCCGTGGGTAGTAACTCACCCTCAAGGAAAAGTTTTTATTGTCCGCAGAGTCTGTGGTTTCTCCTTAGGCCTCTTTCTTCAACACACTTAGCCCCTTTGTTTACAACTGGAAACACTCCCACTCCTTCCTTGACAAACTGCACTTGTCGGACATCTTTCTACTTTGGCACTTGGTGTAAATATGGCTACAAGTAGGGTCCTAGCTAACATTAACTGCCAACCTGTCAACTTTACAAGGCTTAGCTTCACTGGGATGGCGAAAGTCTACAATGGAGTAACCATATCAGGTCGATCTATGGGCATGTCTGTAAGCGGTTTTATTAACTAGTAATTGGCACAGGGGGGGGGCTAGCTTACCTTGGGTGATACTGTCCCTAGGCAGGTGATCCTAGCTGAGTGTAAGCCAGCAAGCAGCATCCTGGCAGGGTTACTGCCTCAAACCCCTGCTTAAGCCCCTGCTGTGACTTCTCTCAGTGATGGGGTGTGGCCTGGAAGTGAACCCCAAATAAATCCTTTCCTCCTCTGAGTTGGTTGGTTTTGCTCCATTTTTTTTTTAATCACGGTGACAGGAAGGAAACTAGAAAGACCAGAGTGACAATGGTCATGGCTCGAGTGGTCTGCTGTCTTGAACTTTCCTTAGCCTGATCAATTAGCCACTGCTTCTATTTTCAACATTAGTTTTCAGAACACAAGAAGAACATAGCCAGAGTCTAGGACAGAGGTGACACAGATGCTGCTGGAAGATAAAAGCCACCCAATTTCTCATTTAAACTTAGTAGTTTCTCATTTAAACTTAGTAGCCACCTTGGACTCACTGGATTCGTATTTATCTTATTTGTTGTTTTCTCTAAATGTTTCTATTTCATTGTTTCTTTCCCTTTTATTTTCTGTTTCCTGTCAAATTAATTACTTTTTCTTAGTTTTCCTTCAATGAATTTGGACTTTGTATTCTATTTTTAATTACCCTCAAATTTACATCTTATATACTTAGTTTATAATATAAAGTTGGTCACTATTTTGTCTTCATCCTAAACAATGCAAATATAATGAAAGGAGCCGCTTTGGATTGGTCCCTCCTACCTACCAGATCAGAATCTGTGTTAGTCAGCTTCCTGACACTGTAATAAACTACCAGAGGCAATTAATTGACAGAGAAGAAAGTCTATTTTAGATTATGGTTTGGGAAGTTTTAGTTTATGAGCAAACAGTCTAATTACTTTGGGACCAAAAGAGAAGACCCCGCATTAGTCTCCCTCAACAGCATGCCCTGTGTGACTTATGGACCTCCCAGCAGGTCCCATCTCCTGAAGGTCCACAGCACGCCCACTCTGGGGACCATGCTGTCAACACAGGGCCCTTGGATAGCATCCCACATCAATCTATAGCACCATCACAGCCACTCCTACTTTACAAACTCCCCCACAGTGCTTTTTACACATTTTCTAATAAGTGAATTTCTTTCATTATGGTACTGCTATTACGCACAATAACTACTTCAGATTCAGTCCCTTCTGGTGACAGGGCATCACCCAGTGACTTTAGGACGATTCTTTGGGCATTAGCTTATTATTGTCTTCTCTACACACAATTGTCTTTGTAAGGATTATAGTTCTTTCTCTAACAGTCTCCGGTTTTCTTTGACACGATATGTTTCGATTTTCATTCATTTTCCTCAGGTTCTGAAGGGAGCTATTCCTTTAATCCTTAAGATCATTATTTCTTTAGATATTTCTGTCTCTCTTTGCTTTGTCCTTCCCTTTCATTCTTCATACTGCAGAGAATCGATCTCCTTTCCCTCACGCCTCTTAAGTGTCTCTTCCATTACTTTCTTTTTTTAATTTGTGGCATCCAAATGCCTTGGACCCTACCGTCCAGTTTGCTAAGCCTCCAGCCCTGTTCAATCGATACCTCATCCTGCCACTGAATTCTTATTACCAAGGACTACGCTTTCCATCTAAGGACTTCTGCATTGCCTTTGTTCAAATCGCTTTCCCTGGCTAACATTGTACCTTTGGTTCCTTTGTCTCCTCCATGCTGTGCAGTGCCTTGGTGCCTGTGGTCTATGCACACTGATTCAGTCTCTCAGTTGTGGGAGCATCCTTGCTGCTTGACACTCTGTCAGCTCTGCTGTTGCTCCCCATTCACTTGGGTGGCCGTCTGTAATTCTGATCATCAGCCCAGGTTGTTTTAGTACAGCACTCTCTTTACGCCAGGCCTGTGAACGTTTCCCCAAAGCAGTAGTTTCACATTTGCTTCTTATATATAGGATTAACGGTCTTGAACAGGTATTCACAATTCCTCCACTTGGGGTTCTTATAGCAGGCTGCCTGTGATGTGGACTACACACCAGCGTGTGGACAACCTGGTATTTTGATCTTTCATGGCCACACGTTTTTTTCTCTCTTTGCTCAGATAGCAAATGGTTTCTTTACAGAGCTATTCTTACAGAATTCTTGAGTGTCTAGGTCTAATTTCTATTTATAGGAAGGGATAGTTGGTAAAATCTCTGAATGGGATTCAGAGACCACAGTCCTAACTCTTCTTGCTGTAGTCCATTATTCAGTTTTCTGTGCTTCCACAGGAGAGATGCCAGACTCCCTCTGGTGTCTTTTAATTAATACTTCCTGTTGGGCACTTGGAAATTTCATGGTTTCCTTTTTTGCCTAAGGCTAACGAAGTATTAAAAAGTACCCTTTTATTTAATACGATGTGTTTTGATCATATTTGCCCTTGACTCCTTTCAGTTCTAGCCCCTCCCTACCCACCCAGCTTTGTCTCTTTGATTTCTACCCATCATGTCCAACTTGTGCTGCACATGTATTCTTGAAGGTGTGGCCTCCCAATGGAGCATGGTCAACTTGCAGGGGGCAGCACTCCAGACCGACTCTTTCTCTCCTAGCAGTTATCAATTGCCAATAGCTCATTGGCTACGAGGTGAGATTTTAGCTCCTCCTCCCCTCTCCATGCTGGGATTTGATCTTGCATGGTGCTGTGTAGGCTGTTACAATGATGTGGGTTCTTATGTGCAGCTTTTCTGCTGTGCGCATCTGAAGGACACTGTTTCCTTGTATCTGCCCACTGCCTCTGGCTCTTGCAGTCTTTCTGCCCCTCTCTCACAACAAGGGGATGACGGGTTGTGGTATAGATGCCCCACTTAGGGCCTATTCTCTGCATTGGCTAAGGGGGAGGACTGTGTTAATCAACATCTACTGCAAACAGTAGTGTCTCTGATGGATGTTGAATTATGTATTGTTCTATGGCTATAATGATAAGTCATTAGGCATCAGTTTAGTACTGTGTCCATTATAGCAGTAGGTTCTCCCTCAGGGCCCATGATCCATCTACTCATAGGTTCTTGGTCCAGCAATGGTGCAAGTTTTGACTTCCATCTTATGGAGTGTGGTTTAAATCCAATCAGGAAGTGGCCTGTTATTCTCATTAACATTGATGCCAGTATTGCACCCGTGGGCATGTCTTGTCAGCCGAGTCATTATTGTAGCTCACAGGGTTCACGACTAGGTAAGACTGAGGTTATTTTTCTCTTCTGGTAGCATACATAGTATCTTCTAGCACCATTAAAGCTAGCAATAGAGATGAAGCTTCTAGGCCAGCACCAGTTTGTTATCTCCATGTTCTGTGACTCAAGTACATTCTGTCTTCCACAACCGGGTCTTACCGTCTTACCGTCAGGTCCTGGAGGGTAACCAGTAGCATTGGCAATAATTGCCTGCACCATCTGGCACTCTCTGTGACTTCACTCCCCAACAACTCCAAAAGAAGCAACCCATTCCTGGCACTCGGCCTTTCATGTGTTAGCCTGCAGTATCTAAAAGGGACACTGCTGTCCCATTATGGAACAACTCTATTTTAACTCTCTTTATAAAGGTATATTTTGGAAGCTTCTATAGTAGCTAGTAGATTTTTGTAAAACATCTTTGAAAGGTCTTTAGTGTTATTTCTCCCTCCCTATATTTCTCCTCTATGTTGAACTCCCATCTCTCACCTACTTAGCCCCTCTTGGTCCTTTAATCCTCTTTAAGCCTTTATACCAGGTTGCTGTATCTCCTCTCCCCTGAAAGCCCACCCCTGGACACTTACTTGCATGAGCTCCATCACCTCTTGTATTCTCCAGGCAGTGCAGATTCAGCTCAGCTGGGTAGAACTCTCCTCAAAAGTACAGGCCTCCCTGGGGAGCAGACCCCAACTCCCCAACTCCTCTGGCCTCATCTCTACTCACTAAATGCATTTCGTTTCAAAATCCACTCTCAGGACTCTCCCACATGGATTGTGGTTTCTCAAGTATGGATAAGAAAAGAAGAATCTGGCATTTGTCAGGCGTCCCTCTTGTTCCTGGTCTAATTACACACAACTCTATATATGTCATCTTATTCTTTGTATCAGTTACATCGCTGAAAAAAAGTAATCTAGGAAAGGAATATGGGAGAGGCTTGAGAAAGGGAATGAATATGTTGTATGAGATTCTCAAAGAATAAATAAAAACTTTTTAAAGGAGGGCTTAGTTTGGCTCATGGTGCAAGAGTGCAGTCAGTCATGGCTATGAATGCATGGGGGTGAGATGGGATGGGAAGCTGGTCACTCCGAGTCTGCAGACAGGAAGCAGAGATAGACAAATGCTGTGGTCAGTCTGCTTTCTCCTTTCTATGCAGTGCATGGATGGTACAGCCCACATTCTCGCTCCTCCCACCTCAGTTGTTTGAAACAGCTCCAAGATACTCCGAGAGGTTCTTTTCCCTAGGTGATTCCATATTCTCTCAAGTTGACAAAAATAATTAGTTATCACTTCAATCCCTGTAAGAGCCCTTTGAGGTAGGTCTGAGGATCCATTTTGCAGGAAGTAAACTGATGTCTGCAGACCGTCAAGAACTTATCCTATAAGGTATTATCTGGATTGAGCTGGCACCCAGCTGGCCCCAAGTATTCTCTTCTTATGTTGTTTCTGTATTCATATTACCTGTCTCTGAGCACAGTTCCTGGAGCTCATGGGGAGTTGTCCGTGTCTCAGAGGGGAATGTTGAGATGAAATGCTACTGCCACTCAGGAAATGAACATAGCTCAGGACATGAGTGAACACTGTCCCGCTGTGCAGACATAACCCCACCCTGCAGCAGCAGCAGCAGCAGCTCCCAAGGCTGCCTAGATTCTCTACTTATGGATATTGCCTAGACCCACTGAATCTAAACCTTCAGTTTAACAAAGCCCTATGAGACTAACATTACAGTGCAGTCATCGGAGCACCAGCCTAGAAGTAATCTGAAGTCCATATGTTAGAAGCTAAAGCCAGGTGCTGGGAGAGTTGGCATGACACAGATCTGGGAGGGGCGTTCAGGATTCTCGCTGCCTTGTAAGTTGTCTCAAGTGGACATGAAAGATTTCTCCCTGAGGAACCCACATGAATTAGCCCCATTCTGTTCTCAGGCTGAAGATGTTGGTCAGCTCTCCAAACTCAGCATTCCTCAAATCACTGTCCTTGGAAAGACCACTCACGGGACTGGGTAGATGGGTAGATGGACAGATAGGGGGACTCAGATGGACAGATAGACAGATATGACAGAAAGCAACAGGACCCAGGACCTGTGACTAGAAGGTTAAGAGCATGGGAATCGTGAAATATAGAGAGGAAGCCAGCCACATGTGTGCAGTGTCACCTTGTTAAATGGGCATACATATATCAAAGTCCCAGCCCCGGCCTCTAGGAGAAACCAAGAGAAGTAAGTACCCACCAGCATCAGACTGTTAGCAAGCACCATGAACTAGGGACTCTAAGAACAGAAATGTGTTTTCTCATGGTTCTGAAGGCTGGAAGTTCAAGTGTTAGAGACCAGCTTCTGCTGAGGCTGCTCTCTTGGACTTGAAGATGGTATCCTCGTTCTCCTCGTGTATTCACGTAGTTGCCCCATCTGCATGTGTACATCCTTAGGGGAACACCAATCATGCTGGATACGGACACCCTAACTAACTAAGTTACCTTCCTAAATGCCGAATCACCAACTGCAACTACAGATTTGAGGGGCACGGTTCACCCACAGGAGGCTTCCATTTTCCACAGGGGACGGGTTCAGAAAGCTGCTTTCCTGTGCACACTGTGCTCTTCAGGGCTTTCTGCCTTGCCTTGTATACTGTGTCTTTCCTGAGCCTTGTGAATAGGGTTCTGGATAGGAAGCGAACTGCATAAGACACAAAGTCATATGAGTGCATTCTTGGTTAAACACAGCAATTTCCTCTGAGACTATGCTGGTTTGTCTTATCTTCTGTGCTGGGACGTGTTTGCTCAGTGGCTCAGGACAAACTCTAATCCAGTGGGGGTTTTTTTGCTGACTATACACCAGTGTGCTAGTTTTGACACTGTGGGCAGTCCCCCCACCCCCAGCCTAGTGCCCATCTGTTAAGGTTTTGAAGACACAGTTTAGAAGCTCACTGTCTGGGGGGCCCCTGAGGGTCCTGTTACTACTTGAAGAATCATTAGAGCATAGTGTCCTCAACCTTGCTTATACAAGGGACTGAGAAAGCCCAGAATTTTGAAAAGAAGCTCATAAGTTTTGAAATATAACCCCTAGATAACCGATAATGTAAACAAAATTTCATACGCAGTTTCCAGTGTTGAACTTTCTAATCGATGACAGAAATGAAATCGAGGTGTTTGTTTTGGGTCCTTCATTCTGCTTGCAGTCATTGTTGGAATGCTCCTAACCAGTGGAGGAGGTTTCAAAGATTAAGCCCTTCCAGGGCAGAGCCAAGTCCAGGAACAGTTAGCCAACACAAAGGGGACTTCATGTGATTTTGTGTGTTTTGTTGTTGATGTTATTTGTTTTTGTTTGGTTTTGGTATTCTTTTATCTTATTGGATTTTGTTTGTCTGTTTGGATTTCCTGAGTTTCTGGGTATTGTTTTTGTGGGGCTTTTTTTGGGGGGGGGGAAGGGGAGAGGGAGAGAGAGGGAAGGAGGAGGGAAGGGGAGAGGAAGAGGGAAAGGGAGTGGATGAGAAGGGGAGAGGGAAAGGGAAAGGGAGAAGGAGAGAGAGAGAGAGAGAGAGAGAGAGAGAGAGAGAGAGAGAGAGAGAGAGAATGAATGAACAGAAAAAAGAATAGGAAGGAAGGTGGGGAAGGGAAAGAATATGATGAAAATGTCTTGTATGGGGGGAAAGCCACACTGGCACAGGCCAGTGAAGGTAAAGGTCACTTTGCCAGAGGACTTTTAAGCTAGTAGAAAGCAGTTCCTGCCTTATCAGGGGTGTTTGCCAGTGATAAGAGCACACATTCTCAGTTATCTGCTGATTCTATCTCTAGTAGAACTTTAAGATTTGATTCACTGTGCATAGGAAAAGAGAGCTGTGATCTGCCTGTGTCACACCTTATAAGGCTTATGCATGGTGTACAGTGACTCTGGTTAGAGACTTAGCTTCTGCACTTGGCCCTAGGAACCAGCATGAACCAGAATAGGCTCTCGTCATGGAAGTGTCAAGTCATCAAACTCTCTTAGAAACAGATGCTCCTCAAAGACAGATATATACAGTCACAAAAGACGCATCCTCCACCACAGCAGCATCATGAAGAAATGCCTTCCATTCTAATTTCCCAGGAAAGGAACTCTGAAGTAACCCATCTTTTCATTTGGTCTTTATCCATTTCTTTAGCTTTTGCTGCTTCCACCGTATTAGGATTGTTCCCATCAAGAAAATCCCGCTCTTCCCAGCCCATCAAGGGACATTCTCTTCTGCAGGTGGGAAACTGTTCAACTTATGAATCACTAGGAAAGCACAAGCCAATTGCCAGTAGATCTTTGAATTTAGTTTTTCTAACACAAGTTACAAGAGAGAGAGAGAGAGAGAGAGAGAGAGAGAGAGAGAGAGAGAGGAAGAGAGAGAGAGGAGGAGCCATCAAGACACTGAATCTTGAAGAAGTCTAAGAAAGCTCTTCACCCTCCCCAGCTAGGACGCTTGACTTCTTCCACTTTAACCTTTGACCTTTGGTGAGTTCATTGCCTATTGTGCTTATGGTCAAGGTTCCTTTGAAGACAAGCTGCCTGATGAGTTACCTTCCAACCTTCTATTATTATACAGAATCAGACCTAAATTGAGACTCTGGAGAGCTTTTTCTCCTTAGACAATGTTAGCATTCTGTCTAAACTCCACCCCACAGTTACCTGGAAAGAGCCAGGTACACTGACCCTCTATAAAAGGGGCTGCTTTCCCCCTTGCCCTCTCCTTGCTCTCTTGATCTCCTGTTCCTCTCTTGCCTTCTTGCCTTCTTGCCTTCTTGCCTTCTTGCCTTCTTGCCTTCTTGCCTTCTTACTCTTCGTCCCCTCTTCCCTCCCCCATTCCCTTGCCCCACTCTCTGCGTGCTTACAGCCGGCCTCTGCTTCTCTTCTTCTCTTCTCTTCTCCTCTCCTCTCCTCTCCTCTCCTCTCCTCTCCTCTCCTCTCCTCTCCTCTCCTCTCCTCTCCTTTCCTCTTCTCTCTCTCTTTCTCACTCCCTCTCTCTGCCTCTACTACCCTCTTAACTCTCCTCTCTATACCCTGAATAAACTCTGTTCTATACTATATCATGTGGCTGGTTCCTCCAGGGAAGGGATGCCTTGGCATGGGCCTGCTGAGGCATCCCCTTCCCCCATACCTCACCATACCCCTTGGAACATACCCCCATCTCTTTATCTTTTTATAAACACATCAGTCAAGAAGAATTAGGATCTTCTAGGGCCTGGATCTCTGACTTGGAACTGAATATCCCAGGCACACTGGAGACTTTCGTACATTGAATACGAAATGCCCCCCGACACCTAAACTCACATATTGATTGCTTGATTTCCAGCTAAAGGGTGCTGTTAGAAGACATTGTAGAAACTTTGAGGGGCGAGATGAAAAGATGGAGCTAGAGGAGCAAACTACTGTTATCCAGAACTCGGGAAAATTATCTGTAGGACACCCTCTCGGGTAGGACACCTGCATGTCTCAGCCACTGAGTCTAAAGACACATCTCAGGTCACAGGAGACTGGTCTTTGAGGTTCTGTCTAGTCCCTGGCCCCTCCTTCTCCGAGTTTGCTCTCAAGTACAGCATCCCCTCAGTGTAAGCCTGCTACCACTTGTATGTTAGCTGTGAGTATTCTGCTCTCAGGAATATCCACTAACTTCACTATGGACCAAGAAGCACTGAGACCAAGGAGTGTAGTCCTAAATCTCTGAAACTAGGAACCCAAATAATCCCTTTAAAGTTCCTTTCCAGTATTTTTGGTCAGTTTGCGAACATAACCAATACAGAGGCCAGTGGGATTAGATTTACATTCTTTCTCCTCTGGCTACTCCCACAGGTTGAGAGTCAGGGGATGTACCTGGAAAGAAAAGTTTCAGAAGTGGCCTTCTGATGCCCTTCATGGATGTTTGAAGACATGAAAAATTGGTCAGCCCAGATTCCCAGTCAAGATCAGGTACCAGAAGGGGCAATGTGCTCCTGAAGGAGAGATGACCTATCACTTCATGCTGTAGCCTATCTGTGGTCATGTGAGGAGGGAGGCTTCTTATCCTCAGCTTACATTGGGTCTGCTCTTTATAAAACACTTGTATGAGCCTGAGAGAAAAACGAGGCTGCCTTTCAAAAACAAAACAAAAGCAAACTACTGTCCTTCAGAACTCAGGAAAAGTATCTGTAGGACAGCCTCTCGGTGGTTAGACAGCCTCTCGGTGGTTAGTCCTGCATGTCTCAGCCTCTGAGAGTCTAAGGACACATCTGGGGACATATAAGCCCCTGAGTTCTCAGGGAGCCAGCACAGTGACTTCATTAAACTTTCATTAGGGACAAGATTTGTGCAGCAATTTGTATCGATGACAGCTGCCAGACAGGGAAGCAAATGCCCTTTAGGCCAGTGTTTTCAAGTCCGACCTCCATGTAAAGGTTCCTACACCCACCCAGACAAGCTGGCCGGTCATCAAGTGTAGGGAGGGTGTGCTCGCATCTGGACTCCTGGGAATGTCTACGCAGTGGAGTCCCATGGCAGTGTTGGAACTCCTGCTGCTGAGGGGGATGTGAAAGGGAGGGGTGTGCCATTGTAAGGGAGTCTAGTGTTTATGGGATCCAAGCATGAGCGTGGCCTCCTTTGTCCTCGTGAGCTGATAAAGTGTGGGACTGTCTGGTTTGGTTGTGTGGACATTGTTTCCACCAAGCCACACCTTGTTGCTCCTCAGCTGACTACGCTCTTTGTGACATGTCTTCTGGCTTCTAGATGGCTGCAAAGAGGTAATAAAAAAAAAAAAACAATGCTATGCCTTTTGTTTAAGTTTTAATAAGGCCATTATTGGGAGGCTTAAAGGTCGTGTGGTTGTATAAGATTTTCCTCCTAAATGAGGTGGGTCTACCAACATTCCTGACATTAGAAATGGAAGGAAAAGATTGCCAGGGAGGAAAGGAAGACTTCTTCTTTCTCCAGGAAGGCTGACAGATAAGCAGGCTCTGGACATGGACTCTCTCTGCCTTCTGATTCTAGTGTGAAGTAAGGACTTCCAGCAGGGAGGCCCAAGGCAGCTCACCTCATAGGCGAAAACAGAAGCTAAAGGAAAGATGTTCCCCTGAGCATCTACAACTGGGAAGCCAGTTTGCCCCACTCCACTTTGCTTCCTGTTTGTCTTCCTGTGTCTTCCTGCGCTCCAGCCAAGCTGTGTCTCAATGGACATGGGCTCCCTTCAGCCTTGTACTAGGGAAAGCAGCACCTATTTGTGGATCTTATATTAGAAGGAAGACTGATATCCTAAATATGCAGAGAATGCTACCCTTTGCTTTGCAGTCACATCCACCATGCCCAGATTTTAATTTGGTGTCTGGGAATCAGAACCCGGCTCTTCATGATTGTGTGTCAGGTACTTTACAGACTGAGCCATCACCCCAGCCCATAATTAACCTTTTTAGGAACCTACTACTTTCTCCCACATCCCTGCCAATGATGGTATGTTTAGCCTTTTTATTTAGCCAATAATAGACATGAGGTGGTATTCCTTTGTGGTTTTTTAACTTGCATTTCTCTAAGATGCTAAGTATCTTTCCACATGTTTATTTGCTATCCTCGTTCTTCGTGTAATGAGTGTGTGTTCATGTCTTTTACAAATTGCCATCCAGCTCTGACTCACGACATGCCTGCACAAACTAGTAGGTACCTCTAGGCCCTGGTTTCCTTATCCCTGAGATTGTATTATGAGAGCATCTTTTCCCAGGATGCTATGATGAAGCTTTTTGGGGATAAAATAGGTGCGATTGCTTGTACCAGGCTTTGTGAATCTGCTCCAGGCAAGTTTTCCCATTGCTGACCTTCAACACTACCTTTAAAGACTTACATCAAGCAAAGATGGCAGTGACTAAACTCTGTGATCTCCTACCCTTAAGCATGAAGCTCAGAATTGACTCTGAAGTCCTCTAAACACAGAGCACTTCTGGCAGAACACTCCCACTCACAAAATCGCCAACTAATTATACTGAGCAGGCTTCATTCTGAGCCAGAAAAGTGATTGCTCAGATTTCCCTTAAAGAGGTAAACCAGATGGCTTGTTTTCTCTGCCTGCATCCAGGAAGCTGATAAGATACTGGAAGTGTGTGCTGTCACACAGAAGGGAAGAAGAGGAAGACGAGGAAAAACAAAATGGCATCCTGGGGCCAGGTACTGTATCTTTCTCTATATACGCCTGTGGCTTTATTCTGCAAGTGTCTTTTCACCGTAGCACTGAAAATGGAGGGTACCACAGCCCTAGGGTACCACACCAGCAGTAGGTCACCATGACAAGTAATAAAAGGGAGATGGAGATAATGTTAGCTCCATCCAACAGCAGCAAAGCACCACTCCACCTCTAAGGAACATGCAAGGATTCTTGCCCCATTCATGGAAGGCTGGCATCTCTTTGTCTCTTCTCCATCATCTATTGCTGCCAATCAAATGCCCCACTGTTTCTACAGCTGCTGTCCAAAGGCTTCTGCTGACAGCCTCTCTAATATAGCGCTAAACTGTGAATATACATGTCTTACCTATTAAATCTGGGGAAAAAGAGAGGGTTGAGCTTGGTCAGCATGCTGACCTGAGGACTAACTTAACCAGGGTCACTGTACTGAAAACTTGAAGGTGTAGATCAGACCTGTAGTTTCTTCATTTACAGTAAAACCATATAAAAAGAAGCCTTTGCTAACCTTCAGTGGTCACCACATTCATATTTATGGGTTGGAGGTGACTTTGATGGGGTAAGCAAGAAATTATTCAGGTCATGGACGCTTGGGTAGAGAATGTTGGTTGGAAGGTCATAGAGCCAGGCCACAGACAGAATTGGATGGAGTCCTTTTAAAATTATAAATGCTCAGTTATGTTAATTTCAATGTCATAAGTAGTTAGGATAGAATTATTTGTGTGAGCCATGTATAATTTTATAATATCCTTTCTGTTTGCGGGAGGTGTTTATTAGTCAAGCCAGCCAGGGCAGCCCACCCAGTAATGGTGTGGGACCATCCAGGCTCTCTGAGTTCCTGATCCAGCTCCTATCTGGTTGTGCCTATAGAGTTCCAGGATGTAGATTGAGCCACAGAGATGTCTCAAGATGTCTGATATACAATACCACTGATTTGTGGTATTGAGGTAAGTGGCCAGCGAGGTTTCCATGCAATCTATAGTCACATCTGGATACATACATCTGGAAGAAAAGGTACACGATCAGATGGGTGCTGGAGGAGGTAGTTTGGAAAAGGTGTTCAGATCTTGTTAAAAGTCTTTTACAGCCCTGGGAATCTTAACTTCAACTCTTCCTTCAAAAATACACATATGCACATGCACACGCACATGCACACTCACACACCCATGTGTGCACGTGCACACACGCACACACACACACACACACACACACACACACACAGGAGGTGGGATGTCAAAACTATGCAACATGTATGTGGACTTCAGAGGAGAGTAATAAAGGTAGGATGCAGGAGTATTTGATAAATAAAAACACAAAGCAGTTAATAAATAAAAGGCATACCAAGGGTAGGTAGTCTGACACATAGAAAGCTCAGTTTATGAATTTGGCTCAGTCTTAGCAATAGCAGAAAGTGGTGACCCCATCCTTTGGCCCTGACATACATCTTTAACACATCCCATTATGCTATGTGTGACTCTGATTTTAAATAAAAGATGGCCAACACCATTATTCAGTGGCTAATATTATCGCAGTGGGTCACTCTGTTTCCTTCCTGTAGTAGTAAGAATCTATACTTTTATGGTGTGGACTCTGGCAGCCTAGGCCACATTCGCCGCTAGCTAATAGCAATCATGGCGTTACGCATGACTCAGCTTCCTGAGCACCTGGTATCCAGTCTGATCCTTCCAGGGGTGCCCTGAAGGAAACGGCTCATGAGGCCATCCTGTCTCTCTCACCTGAGGTAGGACCTAAGTCTACGAATCACATCTGTCCTGGGCATGCTGGGAACAGCTCTCTGCACTGGCTTGGCTGGTCTTGTGTTCCCATCCTTACCATAATTGTTAGATTGGCCTTCTTATGGTGGCTACAGAAGGCTGGTTTCATTCTGCAACAGAAGGAAAAAAAAAGTGACTTTTTCCAGCTTGTACCAGATCAGTACTTGCTAAGAACTCTAGCAGAAGCCAAGTAAAAGGACACAAGTAAACTCTATTTACCCAAAGCCCCAACCAAACAAACCCAAGAGATGAAAAATAGTACAAAAGATATCATGGAAGCAGAGCTTGCAGGGTCTAAAAACTAGTTTCCAAAGAATATATGTTCTATTACAGATAGCTAAAGGCATTTCTGTGTGATTGAAAGTTTTATCTCATGCCCTTTGAGTAAGAGTAATATTAGACAGATCATTCTTATAGCAGTGAATGAAGTTGATTGATACAGATGTGACTGTCCTGGATGTGGCAGCATAAGAGTGACTATGTACAGTGTGCTGGAAATGTTCACTTATGGAATGAAACGTCTTTGGTTCAAAATAGATGACGCTATATAGTTCAAAATTATCTGAAAGAGAAAACCCAGAAATAAGATGTCAGCAACTTCATTTTCGTAGCCTATATTGATGACTATGAAAAACTTTTGGCATCAATAAAACTTGAGTGATTGCCTTTTCCAATTGTCCAAAATGAGAAGCAGACCCAAGGAGGCATGTTTCTGCCAAGGGAGATTTCTCTTAATTATCCCTGAACCTCATTTGCTGCAGGGTTTAGCAAACAGCCAACTCCTCTCTTCTCTCTAACATGACCCTATGTCCATGCTCACTTGCATGTGGTCATACACCTGCACACATGTACCCAAATGCATACCCATGAAGGTGACTTGGAAGCATGACGAGCAGACTTACTAAGTAAAAAAATATGGGCAACAGCACAGGACGAATGAAAAACCTTGGCCAAGGTCTGTATCACATGGGACCACATTTGCTAAGAGGTCCTCAGCCTCTGTGTTTGGATAAATGAGGGTTTGGATTACTCAAAGCGACTGGCTTTTTAAAGCCACACAGAATTCTTCATTTTTTGCAATAAAACCTCAAGACTCTAAAGGCTCAAAGAAGTAAAAGCCATGTCCCTTAGGACTAAACCAGAGAGGAAAAGAAGCCTCAGCCAAGAGCATTGTTTCCAGCTTACACAGGATGACCTCCCTGTCTGCATACCCGTTGTGATTTGCAAAGGAGGTTAAGGGTCTGGGTTAACCACCAAGATTAGAAGTTTGAATCCAGGAGAGAGCTGCCTGGAATTGCATCTGAATGGGCCTGAAGGGAGCATGTGCATTCTTTATGGACCGCAGCAAAGCTGCTGTCTCCTTGGTGACTAAACCCTAGAACCCAGAGATAAACTTCCGAAGGGCAATATTTTTGAAGGGCACAAGGTGAAAGAAACAAATGGTACTTTATCTCCCAAAGGTCCTAGAGATTATTAGATTACCATTTCAAGGCAGAAACAGTCTGACTTGATCCAGTGCTTGGACTCAAGAAGAGAAAGCTGAACCAAAAGCAAATCTGTTGCGTTCGGAGACAGGGAAGGATTCCTCTTCTTGCAACTTTACTGTTTTCTTCTTCTGTTGATTCATTACATCTGCAAACCCTAATACTTTTCTCATGTGGTTGCTGTTTTCCTTCTTACCTTCCCAAGTCTCCTTATTGGGATTGACTCTTGGTCAAGTATGTTTGCATGAAGCCCATCTTGGCCAGGTCACTATAGGGATAACTGAATACTTTGACCCAGGCCCCCTACTCACGCCTCTCCCCTTTCCCTGCTGTGGTGTTTAGAAGCCACGGAACCTAGGCAAGGTTCTTCCACTTTCTAAACCGCCCATCCAAGTTCAATGACAGCTAAGACTGATGTTATTATCCAAGTAGGCATCACCTCAACCACCACAGCAGTCTTCTCCACTTCTCTGTGTAGACAGTGCATTAAGGGGCTCATTTCATCAACTGTCACCTGCCCCATAAGCACCAACAGCATCTCAGCTCTGTCACAAGTCTATCAAGGCTGCTTGAAAGCACTGTTTCCTAATAAGTAGAAATTTGGAATGGCCCGCTCTACTTTTGTTTAAAATATGAGCAAGTTTTAAAGACAGCTATTGTATTCTCACATTCACTTTCCTTCCTCGGTTTCCTGTGCATACAGTTGGCATTTGTGCACTGAAAGTGAACCACAATGCCGAATGTGCATGATGTCATCCCCAGAGGACCTCACGCAGGGGAATTCCAAGTCAGATGCTATGCCTCTGAGAAGACCCCAGGGCCCAAGCCACTGTCCAGCCTGCTAGCCAGCTCACCTCCCTCCCTGCCCTGGTGAACACAGGTATATATCTGGATGAGAGGGGGGGATACTGAAGGGAGAGAGGCAGCTACAGAAGGCCTTGCCAGCCAGTGGGCTTTCAAACACCAGCGTAAGTTGTTCTGGATTGTCTGAGATGACATCACTTTTATATTCCTTGTCTAGACTTTGTAATATCATAAATACAATATTTGAAATAGTTTTTCATCAAATTATACCTGGAATGAGAAAAAATACTAATGTGTATAAAGAAACATATTCTGGGGATGAGTGTTGCTTAGTGGCACAGTACTTGACTGGTAAGTGTCGACAGCTGGGTTCCACACCCAGTACATACACACACACACACACACAAGCACACATGCACCATCAGTGCACATACAAGTGCATGCATGTGCATGTACACATGTACATGCACACACACACACACACACACACACACACACACACACACAAAGAGAAGTATTCAGTTTACAAATTTGGATTGTAGAGCAGGACAACCATACAAGTACCAAAGAATCTTTAACCAGGAATGGAACATAAAAGCCAAAATGTTGACTATACCAAAAGGAGTCTATTGGTACTGCAGGAAGGAGACAACAGGAACAAGGTGATTTTACACTACAGGAGAAAGGACAGAGGGAATATGGAGGAATTCTGACACAGAGACGGCTTAAGAGGGAGCATCTGGAGAGAGGTTTTAGCTAAGTGTAGCAGCATGGGTGCAAGAGATAAGAATAAGAATGGCAAACACAATCTTGGCAAAGGAAACTTGATGAAAACAAAACGAATGTGCGGCAGTGTGTGTGGCAGGATGCGGGCCTGGCAGAAAGGTATGAAAGTGAAACAGGGTGGAGAGAGGCCAGTGTGGGCAATGCAGGATTCACTGGATGGAGAGGCCAGTGCAGGCTACACAGGATGCACTGAGAGATGTGACTGTCATGAACAGAATAGTGTCCTGAGTGGGCTCACATTCCAGGAGGGACCCAAAGGGAACCATTATGTGCATATTTACTTTACGTATTTTAAATTTATTTTCTATTGTGTAATATTCTGAAGTTTGCTCTAATGTTCAAAAGCATCATAAAGTTGATACTCTAAACAATATAGCATATCTCTCAAGAATCTCTGGATGCCCCCACTCAGGCAGTCTCTGTGTCAGAGTTCCTCCATATGCCCCATGTCCTTTTTCCTGTGGTGTAAAATCACCTTGTTCCCATTGACTCCCTCTTGCAGTACCAATAGACTTCTTTTGGTAACATCAACATTTTGGGTTTTATATTTCACCCCTGGTAAAGGATTCTAAAACCCAAATGGTGCCTCTCAGGGGTACATGTACTTCTGACACCTGAGCCTCTCCAAAGCATCAGACATGACATGACTTTAGAAAACAGAGACAGCAGATAGATGGTGATTTGTGGGGTCAATGAATAGTGGGCAATGCAAAGAGTGTCCAAGGGGAGGCTCTGTCAGGTCTTAGGGACTGTTGGAAAATGGGGATGAGGGAGAGTGGGAGATAAGAGATATGAGATACGGGCTTTGATAGCCTCCACTGGGAAAAGACTGTAGGGGAATTCAAGCAAGCCCAAGTCAGAAGTAGGCTGATTTGTGTCTGAAGATGTGAGGCTTATGTTGCCTATGGGCCATCAGACAAGAGACACTGAAGAAGACAATAGCTCATTTTCCAGGGAGGTCTGTGCTAAAGGTAGCATTTGGGAGTTACTACCTATACAAGGCCAAGTTAAAAGCTTAACTAGATGTTTTCCTTCTCCCAAAAAGTTCATGGTCTGGCTAAGAAGCAATGATCTCACCTCATAGTGACACCTGAGAGAGAATGGTACAAGTTGACAAAGACAAACTGACACCTATTTTGACTAGAATCAAGCCTCAAGTGAAGACATTATGCAAAGTCATAGAACACAAAGAAAGTGAGGGCAGCTTCTGATAGACGGAAACATTTGGAAGACAGTTTTATAAGCAGGACCAGCACAGGCTCAGGGCTCTGTAGACTCCTGTGGAACTCACCTGGAACAAGCATTTCCCTGACTCTCCTGGAAACACGCAGAGAGTCAGTCAGATGTACGGAGGCAAAAGAGAGGCCTTGAGGGCTGTGCCAGGTGGGGGAGGCACTCCAAACACTTGATCATTGTAATGTAGGCACCTACACCAACGTGCTGAGTTAGCAGCTGCTACCTGGAACCAGGAAACCAGCAATCAGAAGAGGAAGAACCTGCAGGGTCTACAGACCATGCAACCTGTTGCCTATGGTAGAGGAGAAATGCGAGGTGCGGATGGTGGCTGGATAGTTGTGAGTAATGTCAATAAACAAAGGCAAGATGGTTTCTTCTACAACGGAACCACGCCTTAGGTTTGCTTTCATGGGACCAATGAGGAAAGTAGGGGAATTCGGAGCAGAGACCTCATGGGTTGGGGCATCTGGGTCACTGAGAAGACCCCTGGCTCTAATTTCCCATTCATAAACTTGGCATGTCTCGGTCTTTGCACCAGTCACTCTCGATAATGATAGGGCCATTTGTCTTACTTTTCCATAGCAGTAAACCTGGGCTGAAAATGTAAGATGTAAAAGAAAATAAATAGTTTCCCATTAGCCATAAATGTGGATGGAGAACAAAAGCAGCAAAGGCACGGCAAACCCCTATCCTGCTGATTAAGTCTCAGTAGAAGCTAATTTACCTTGGGCAATAGACTCTCAGTGCCAGCAGAGCGGGGACCACCCACATGCCCCCTCATCACATCAACATCCCGGGAAAGGCCAGAGCACCACCCTTCCTAAGTACCCTTCTGTGGATGAGCACTGCAGCACTCTAACACAACCAGAGCCAATGAATGGTTCATGCTGTCCTCTTGCACATCAGTTTCTTGTCAAAAATTAAACCTGAGAGGTGGAAATCACCCCAAATGCAAACACGGACTCTGATGGTCATGGGGACTTCAGGTCAACCCTGGCAGAATCTAACAGCTTTATTTATATATTACGGCTATTGTGGTTTTCTTTTTGTGTAGCTGAATGTCCCCACCTGGGTTTTTGCCCCTGTGATGGTTTGTACATTCTCAGCCCAAGGAGTGGCACTAGGAAAATGTGTGGCCCTGTTGGAGTAGGTGTGGCCTTGTTAGAGTAGGTGTGGCCCTGTTGGAGTAGGTGTGGCCTTGTTAGAGTAGGTGTGGCCTTGTTAGAGTAGGTGTGGCCCTGTTGGAGTAGGTGTGGCCTTGTTAGAGTAGGTGTGGCCTTGTTAGAGTAGGTGTGGCCTTGTTAGAGTAGGTGTGGCCTTGTTAGAGTAGGTGTGGCCTTGTTAGAGTAGGTGTGGCCCTGTTGGAGTAGGTGTGGCCTTGTTAGAGTAGGTGTGGCCCTGTTGGAGTAGGTGTGGCCTTGTTAGAGTAGGCATCTCACTGCAGATGTGGGCTTTAAGACCCTCATCCGAGCTGCCCAGAAGTCAGTCTTCTGCTAGCAACCTCCAGATGAAGATGTAGAACACTCAGCTCCTCCTGCACCATGGCTGCCTGGATGCTGCAGTGTTCCCACCTTCATGATAGTGGACTGAACTTCTGAACCTGTGTGCCAGCCCCAGTTAAATGTTGTCCTTATAAGAATTGCCTTGGTCATGGTATCTGTTCACTGCAGTAAAACCCTAACCAAGACAACCCCTTAACCCACTTGGAAGGAGTAAGAACCAGTGCAACCTGTGCATAGCTCCTTCTGGAACTAGATTCTTAGCAGTGCTCCAGTGTTGTCAATGCAACAAACTCGGATGGACCCACACATCTGAGTTAGAGACCCCCAGACCCTAGCAACACATACTGAGTGTTTTCCTCTCAATATGAGGACCCCTCTGTCCCAGGAGTTAATACCTTGGGAATGTGAGGGGTGGGATATCCCTTCTGATCTCAGGCACCTCTTTTGCACGAGCTAGCCAACTAGTAGGAAGTGAGGATGTCCTGTTTGAAGAGAAAGAGGCAGTATGTTTTTGGCTCCTTGGATTTGGCTTCCGGTATGAATCTGATCCCCACTCCCAAACTTTCCCAGTGTTCTGTCCCATCAGTGTATATCCACTCACTCCTTCAGATCCAAAAACAACCTAAATGACAAGGCCACAGGGCCTCTTCTTTAGCCATATTTTTAGTGTCTTTCATACTCCACCTTTTAAATTTTTTTTAATTTTAATTTTTATATTTTATTTTATTTTATTTTATTTTTTCCATGCAGTAACATTCTCCTTTAATAGCCTGGTGAGACCTCCAATGGTGGTGAGGTTGCTTGGGCCTAGCGACCTAGGCTCATTGCTTACCCCACAGCCAAGAATGGGGCGTTGGACAGCACCCAGCGGGAGCAGGGCACTAAACAAGCCCATTTTCCATTGCTGAGCAGGTCTGAGGGAGGCAGCACCAACCATAATCACCTAGTGGTCAAAAAGAAAAAAGCTAGGGACAGGTGACAGGAGAGGCAAGGCTGAGGTAAAGGCCAAGGCTACCCCATACACCCTACCCAGGCCCCCAATAAGTATTCACAAGGGATGCCTGGGCTAGTAACCCTGACAGGAATGGATAATTGTTAACCCTATTTCTGGCAGCGCTCGAAGTAGATGGACCCGATGAAGCCACCTCTCATGGAGTGCTGCACATTTTGTTCAAACAGCCATCAGTTGTTCTGCAGGACCTCGGCAGCCTCCTTATTCAGTGGATCCTCTGGTTGGGTCTCCAAGAAGAGATACTTCCGGCTATAAATTATGGACTTTATTGTAAGGATTGGTTTCCAGTCCTGTCTGAGGATGGTGAGGCAGACGCTGCCCTCGAGGTCAATGTTGGGATGATAAACCATTGTTTCAGACTTCACCTTGGGAGGGTCGTGTGGGTTATCCTGTCCCACCTGAACGTGGAATACAAACTTGCCACTCTTGTAGAAGCCTATTGGTCGTCTGGGTCTGAGAAGCTGATGTCAGACCCAGGTTCAGCTGGTTAATGTCCTTCCGAACCCGGAGCTGTACCTTCTTGCTGCTGCCATTGGTGCCGCCAGCTGACTCCTCCTCCTCCTCCTGCTGCTTCAGTGAGAACAGCTTGATCATCCTGCCACCCCAGGGGCCCAGGACCCGGGCCACCCGACCTTAACCTCCTCCTTAGTTTGCTCTGAACCCCGTGCATGTCTGTCTCTTTTGTCACCCATTATAGAGCCTGAGACTGTTTCTTTGCTTCTTCAGTAACCAAGCCCTGCTCTGCGTTACAGCTTTGTGTTCGCTCAGGTGCATCCAAGATAACATTGTAAACCCTGCTGCTGAATGCCCAAGAAATGGCTCATTGCTTAAGAGTGATCGCTGCTCTTCGGAAGACATCAGCTTGGTTCCCAAATCACACAAACACACACACACACACACAAATAAACCTTTCTGAAAAACAGAAAATAAGTTTCTCTTCATCTCCAGGCTTCCTAGGAACTAGGACGTTTTGTTTCGTGGTGTCTTCTGTGAGATGTAAGTCTATTAACATTGGTCTGTTACTGCTCTGCATAGCTCTCTTTGCTAGTAAGCTGCTGGCAGTGTTTTCACAGCATCCTTCTTTTTATGAAGACGGTCTGGAGAAGGGATGCATCTGGGCAGCAGCAGGGACGGTGGCATTTGTGCCTGCTTTTACTTGGCCTGTTTCTGCGTTGTTCTGTGTTCAGTCTTTTATGTTGATTATAATTGAATTCTATTTATTAACTTAACCTGAATGATTTAATACATGTACGGGTGTAATTTGTATTTTTGTTCTTAATTCTATTACCTGGGTGCATGCTTTCTACTTTGGTATGCTTTTACTATTTCCTTTCCTTAGGAACATTGCCTTGGCTTTCATTTTCTCCAGTGGTTTGGCAGCATATATCCGGTTTCAAATTAACTGCTGCTTCCCTTTATGGTTTTCCAAAGCCTACATTCTTCTTTGGTTTTATTTTTTATTTTTTCTAATTGCCAAAGTCAATCACTTTATGCTCTCCTTTTAAAAAGGGATTTTCACGTGGGTATGCCAGCACCATGACTCGTCTCTTTACTTAATGCTTGTGTTGTTATTTTTATAAAGTTATGGTTTAAATACCATTATACAATTTAATTTAATACATTTTTAATTTTTAAGCAAACTTGATTCTTAATTAAAAATCGGGGATCCAGCTCTGAGTGTTTAAAAGGCGAAATTTAAAATGTGGTTCTCCACCAACCCACCCACAAAACTTTCAACCCTGTCTAAAAGAAGCGTAGAGACAAAGATGCAGCAGAAACAGCAGGAATGACCAACCAATAACCAGCCCAACTTGAGACCCATTCTATGGGCAGAAACACTAATCCCTGGTACTATTAATGATACTCTGTTATGCTTGCAGACAGGAGCCTAGCATAATTATCCTCAGAGAGGCTCCACCCAGCAGCTGACTGAAACAAATACAAATACCCACAGCCAAACATCGGACAAAGAAACTCTTATGGAAAAATAGGAGCAAGGATTGAAGGCCCTGAATGGGGATAGGAATTTCACAGGAAGACCAACAGAGTCAACTAACCTGGGCCCTGAAGAGTTCTCAGAGACTGAGCCACCAACCAAAGAGCACACATGGGCTGGACTGAGCGCCCCAGCACTTATGTAACAGATGTGCAGCTTGGTCTTCATGTGGGTCCCCCAACAACTGTAGCGGGGGCTGTCCCTAAAGCTGTTGCCTGTCTGTGGAATCTGTTCCCTAACAGGGCTACCTTGCCTGGCCTCAGTGGGAGAGGATGTATCTAACCCTGCAGAGAGGTATGGTCCTCATGTGTCATGGTTTCTCCACATACAAATGCTTGACTTTGAGTAATTCTAACATACATTCTCCAAGGGACAAAGATTTTAGGTCATCTAGTCTGTCTCCTATGAATGAACTAAATGTCTTTCCCTAAAAAAGTTCACAAGCCTTTGAATTATCTTTATTCTTTTTAAAATGAACATCTTTGTTTTTTAAATTTTATTGTTTCTACATGTATGTGTATGTATATATACATGTGTATGTGTACATGGGACGGTGCAAGGGGTTATGTTCACATGTCTGCTGGTATTAGCAGAGGCTTGGAAAAAGCATCAGATCCCCAGGAGCTAGAGTTATAGGGGTTTGTAAGCTGCCCAATATGGGTGCTGGGATCCGAACTCAGGATCTCTGCAAGAGTTGCAAGTACTCTTAACTGCTGAGTCTTCAACCCAGCTATTTACATTTGTTTTTTGACTTTTTGAAACAGGGCATCCGTGAGTAATACTGACTGGCTTTGAACTAGCAACTCTTCCTGCTTCTGTTCCTGAAAGCTGAGATTAGAGTTGTGTGTCACCTTATGCAGCCCAATTCATTTAAAAGTTCATTTTTTCTTTTCAGTAAACCTTTCTTCCCTGCTGTGACTTTTGTCTGTGCATTTCTGTTAGCTGTGTTTTATATAGGGCCTGTTAGTTGTAAGTTGGCGTTTCCACGCTTGATATCCATTACATTTCCTCCCATTTTCTTCTTGTATATTCACTCTACTTCCTTAGCCTGGGTTTTCAACTCTGAGTCACTGTGTTTCTATTGTCAGGTCTCCTCTGAACTGTTTATAGTATAGTATATAACTGCTTATAGTATAAAACTGTTTATTATACTATATTACAATTTTAGTTGTAATATATATATAACTACATAAATGTAATAAATTATATTTGTTATTGATTATATAAATGTTAATTATATAAATGTTACATTTATTCTGTAACAGAGGCTTTAGCATTCCTACATTTCGTCTAATTACCATCCAGTCACTTAGAAATCCTCAGCCTACCTCAGCCTCTTTTGTGTAGTCATCTCTGATTCATAGACTTCATGATTCTCATATTTTATTCTGAGCATAGAACATATATATGACATTTTTTTCTGTTATAGGTGATACAACATTTTCCCCATTGTCTTAGGATAATTACTTCTTGTAGTCCCAGGACCTTCTGATTATCTCACCAAAGTCACCAGAGAACAGGAAAGAAGGGCTCAGTATTTCCTCACTATTCTTTAAGAAGACAATAGAGCCAAGTACACTAGCAGCTAGGAAGTGTGCATCTGCTTCTGTGCCCTGCAAAACTGAAGCATGGGTCACCTTATATGCTGACCCTAGCTGATGTTCTCCTCACAGGGGTCTCATTTGCTCCTGTTACTGACCTGGACAGTCCTCTTCCTGTATCACCCAGTTAGCTGAATATAAAGAGGACAGTGTATTCCTGCACAGGCTGACAGGAACTCATCGCTCTTCTTCTCTTCTGTACTGGAGACCTTTCACACATAATGCCAGTCCTGGCAGGAGAAAGCTATGGCTTCTGCTTGCTTCCAATGCCTTTCCTGTTGAGTTTTTTATGTAGTAACTAATAGCACAAATACTTTATCCATGTACCAGTGTTCTTAGTAATATGTGGTAAGAGTGAAAAATCTATTGAGTAGCTGGGGCAAGGGAGAGATTGTGTATTGCCAGGAATATCATGGTTCCTTTTTGGGGGGGGGAGGTTAGTCTCTTTAATTCAAGATTTTAGAAACAGATTTGTATGAAAATGCAAGGACAATTTTGCTAGAATTTGAGAGAAAAATCACAGGGCAGATAAACTTTAAATCTCAGCAGTTTCCAGGTGTAGGGAGATGGGGGAAAGAGAAGAATGAAAAGGAAGAAGAGAGTAGGAGGAGAGGAGAAAAAAAGGAAACCAGGAGGAAGAGGGAGGAGAGGAGGAAGGAGAGAAAGAGGAGGAAGAGAGTAAAGAGAGGAGAAAAAAGAAAAACAGGAGGAAGAGAGGGAGAGGAGGAAGGAGAGAAAGAGGAGGAAGAGAGAAGGAAGAGAGGAGAAAAAGAAAACCAGGAGAAAGAAAGGAGGAGGAGGAGGAGGAAGAGGAGGAGGAGGAAGAGTAGAAGGAGGAAAAGGAGGAGGAAAAAAAGAAGAAGAGGAAGAAAAGCCATACTTTTTCAGTTAGGGCCCAAGAAACAATATCAACATGATCAACAATAGAGGTTAGCAAGCAGCTGCATGGCAGAGATGAGGGTGAATTTCAGAGAAATAATAATAACAATAACAACAACAACAACAGGGGAGCATGCTTAGGCTTTAAACAACATTTTATTTTTACTTAAATGATGTCTGTGCAATGTGTCTATGTTTGGACATAATGCATGCATGTGCAGTGCTGGAGGGTCCAATAGAGGGAGTCAGCCCCTCTGGAACCAGAGTTACAGGTGGTTGTGAGCTACCCAACATGGGTGCTGGGAACTGAACCCTGGCCCGGCCCTCTGCCGGAGTAGCACTGTCTCTTAACCACTGGGCCATCTTTTTAATCCTGTGCTTGGGGTTTTGGTCAGTATCTGAAAGTAAAAGATGGAAAGAAGAAAAAAATGAGCAGGCTTAACAGTGTTGTGATAAAGAGAGCTCCCTAAAGGGCCATCCGGAGAGGGGGTCCTCTCAGAAGGAGTAGGAAGTTTTATTAAGAGAATAGTTATTCTCCCCGGGTTTTTAGTGCAGTCTCAGGTGAGTCGGTCTTCCCAGGGAGTGGCATCCTGGTCTGGTAACTGACATCTCGGCAAAAGATGAGCTAGCTAACGATGTGCAATATTCTAACGTTTGGAACAGTTCGCAATATCGTGTCTCTTTCCAGCTCCAGAGACCTAAGAAGAGGCAATTTGGAGTTTCCTCTCTAGTGTTACCAGAGAAATGAGGGGGGTGTCCAAAGCTGACCATGAGGGAGCAGACCATCCTCCATGCCCTCATAGGCTACTAATGCCTGTCTGACTGTTTAACAATAGGAAAGATGTCTATAAAGGCAACTCATCTGACTGGGTAGGGTGGTCACACATCTGGTGAACCCCTGGCTTCTAAGTTAAGGCAAAGGCAAAAGTTTCTCTTCTCTCCTCCCTCAGCTTCATGTTGCTTCGGAGCTTTAGATTAGAGCTACGAATAAATCACTTGTGAAAGGTTCACAGCTGGGACAAATGAGCAAACCCCCTGCCTCCAGCGCTGCAGGCTCTGCACCCTCTATTTCCTGGGAATTCCAGCAGAGGAGATTTATGTAAGCATTGGTAGCAAGTTTCATTCACAGCCTGGTGTCTCCTATTGTGCATAGTTTATCTTCTTATATGATGTGCAAACTGCATCAAAGACTTCGTTGAACGATATACATTACACATGAACAAAATGGTTTAAATTCAACATGGAAGTTTTAGAAAACGAACACCCTAGTACTTGATAGAGCCAGAAAAAGAATTTCCAAAACCTTTCACGCTATCTGCTTTCTCAGGTCAGTGCAATGGATGCTGTGTTGAAGTTCTATTCAGTGCTTTCATTAGAGTAGATTAGGCATGGCTCTCACTAGGATAACCAATACACTAACTTACCTATCTCCTATCTCCTTCCAAGTGCTGTGTGTGTGTGTGTGTGTGTGTGTGTGTGTGTGTGTGTGTTGAGGCGTTACAGAATATAACAATCCTGTTCTTCACACATGTAGGACCATTCAGCAAGCTGCAGGTAGAGACTGTGATTCTAAGTACATTCTCACAACACTGTTGATTTACAGAGAAATAGAGTGTCTTAATGGAAAGGTTGCAAACCCCAAGCAGATCACTGAGGGACTGTCTCAGGCATAGTGCCTCGTACAGGGATGTGTTTCAGCTGCTCCACAAGGAGGACACTACATGGTCATGAGCTCACTCACTGGCAGAGACCTATCTCTGGCCCACATGTCCCATTCCCAAGAAGATGCTGTCAGGTGTGGCAGATTCCTGTTCCACAAAGGCTGACATCAAAGGCAGTCGGCAGTTGCAACACCAAGCGTTTGAAAAAGAAAATGCAGAGACCAAAATGGCCTTTCCTAGCTTTCACTTTGGAATTTACCAAAGCCAGACCCAAGAAATGTGATGACATCCTAAAAGCCTGTGATTAATTCATGCTGGTCCCCAAGTCTTGCCCCTCAGTGCCACATGGTGAAGCAGTTACCACCACCTGGTTTTCCTCTGCAGCCAGACAGTACTTCTAAGAATTCCAGTCATCGCAGCAGTGGAGATAGGCCTCAGTGTAGAATGCCTTATATTACCATTATGCAAATCTCTCTAATCCACACCCCCCAGGGCTCCCTTGCATAAACAACCATTTGTACCCATAGATTATTTACACATGTAATTGATGGCCTTTCCCCCAGACAAATTGTTCAGTGCAGGGCTTCCAGCTCTGTCTCCTAATGTTTTTGCACAAGTAGGAGTCTGAGGTGGCAGGAAATGGCAGCTCCCTGGAGAAGTCATGGTGATAAATGAGGCCATGTAAGGCTATTTACATACAGGAAACAATACACATAACGGAATGAAGCCACTCCTCAGTTTTCACGTTGTTTTAAACCAACAGCACTGAATTTCTTTCTTTTTTTCCTCCCCCCACTCCTTTTGGGCAAACCAGTTTTTTTTCTTTTTTTTTTTTTTAAATGTAGATTCTTTTTGTTAAAAAGAACTGGGATTTATGAGACTAGTTTATTGAAATCATTTAAAGTATATACGGGGCTATAACCAAGTATGAGATTCTCTAGTGGAAAGCATAGAAGCTTTACCCAGACCAGAATGCTATAGGACCTTTCTGAGTAGTGGGAAGTAAGGAAGTGCTGATCTGTGCTAGAGGGACAAGAGAGTCTGAAAGGGCAGGCACATTGGCTGGTCTTGGCCGGCAAGAAGGAAATTGGGCACTTCTGAGTGGTGGCCTATAAGAGAAGACAGGCTAGAGTAGACAAGTGTCTGGTAGTGATCTTGCCTCTCACAGCTGAACTGGACCTGGATTCTCAAAGCTTTATAATGTGCTCAGCAGAACAGAGCCGGAACCCTGATGTATCTGCCTACGCCCAGCCTCCCTATGCCATGGCAAGACCATCCCTGCCCAAGTCCACAGCAGACTTTAAGTTTTCCCAGAGTGACTCTGGGTTTCTGTGCCAGTGAGTATCACCACTCGTGGAATTTTAAGACAGGGAGAGATCCAGGCTTCTGGATCTGGGCCTCATGCAGCCGTGTCGATTCTGGGTCACCAGAGAGGAGAAAGGCATTGTTACATTCCAAGTTCATTGTGATATGCCAACTGGGACAAGGGACATCTGGCCCTGGGCTCATCCTTCTTAATGTAGGAGTATTAATAACACTCACTCAATGGGAGCTCTCATCTAAGAGTATCCTAATACAATGGCAGAGTATCCTAATTGTGAGTAGCCACGGCCTTCATCATTGATGTTCTAAATGCTTGCCTATTTCAGTACCTTCCCTAACATGCTTGCCTATTTCAGTAGAGCACAACAGAATTATTTAGTGACTTCTACCCAAAATCAAGGGAAACCACCTTCAATAAGAAAGCAATATACAAAATATCAACAAACATTTCTTAAACATAAGAAACAAGTATTTAGAAAATAAAATGTTAAAAGACAACCATGTGAGTTTTCAAGAGCAATAATAAAAATGTCTAGGAAAATCTAAATTTTAAAAGATAAAAGTTTAAAAGAGAGAGAGAAAGAGAGAGAGAGAGAAAGAGAGAGAGAGAGAGAGAAAGAGAGAGAGAGAGAGAGAGAGAGAGAGAGAGAGAGAGAGAGAGAGAGAGAGAAGTTCTACCTGAGGAGTATGCAAAACTTCTGGGGACATAGAGGAAACCTAATGCATCTTCATCTGTGCTATTAAGATTTTTTTTTCTTTTCTAGAGGTGTCTCTGAAGTCCACTTGGAGTCATTGGTAGATATTCAGTCAGGAATTGTCATGAGGAAGAAATGACAGCTGGAAAGTCAAGGCGTGTTCGATACAAAACACCTTTTAAAGCAGTGTTACTAAAGATTTTCCTTTAAAGTAGGAATTGACAGTTAAAAACAGTCCAGAACTAAATTCATCTGGGATGCAGTCTACTGTACACAGGTAGAATTTAGACCCAGCACACGAACGTTACTCAGAGAATGCCAAGGAAGTGACAGTGTCACCATGGTTCTTACTTCTTCCCCTATGTTCAAATAAAGTCCATGAAGAATTTATTAAAGTTCTTGAAAGTCAGATAAAGAAGGTGAGTTAAGTACAATCGTTCCCTGGGAATGTGAAACAGAAACAGAAGGTACAGCTGCAAAGAAAAACAGATGGGCAGAATGATACATTTGACAACAAAAAATATAATCAAAAAAATTTTAAGGGCCAATAGAGAGAGAGTGCAAAAGAAGATAAAAAAAAAATACAAAAAAGAAAAAATCTCAATACATATAAAACTCTGCAAATCAGTGAAAAACCAAAAGGCACAGAGCAAAAAGTTCAGGACAGGCATTGAGAAATTTAATTAATAAAAATATGAGTTAAATAAAATTTTAGAAGCTCACCATCCCTCCATGATCAGGTGTGTGCAAATTAAAATATTATTTGATTACATGCCACTGGGGTCATATGCAGAAATTTAGCTGATATGATAATATGCTTTTAAATAGATTTCAATCGTTAAGTTCTCAGCTTTCTGATCTACAGGCATGAATCGTGCATGTTCATGAGTTCTAAGAATAATTTTATCGACTCTGGCTTCAGTAACATTACAAAGGCTAGTATCTAACAGCTGAAGATGACTTAGAGAAGTGACAGTATGGTCTCATAGTGGAATAGAGCATAGGCACAAAGAAGGATAAATCAGATGTGCATGCTTGCTATGGTACGAGGGCTGAGTTTCCCACAACATGCTGTAAGTTCAAGTCTAGGTGTGGCAAGGCAGTAGAATGGAAAAACTAAGAGCTGAGGCACTGCTCTCATGAGGGATTAACTTGGCTTTTGAGAGATAGTTCCTTCCCATAAAAGCTGATCCTGTAAAAGAGTAAGGCTGGCCCTGATCCTTCCTGCTTTCCTGTGTGCCATGTGATCTCCCCATTTTCAATGTTCTCCCACCAGGATGCTCTGTGCTGTGTGGTTAGGTACCAAGAAGACTTGTACCAAACAGTAAACAGATGGGCCACTTCATCTTGGACTTTCAGCTTCCAAAACTGGGACCTAAATAAACTATTTTCAAACTAGTATAATGTTCTGTCTTGCATGTTTTATTGTAACAATAGAAAATAGAGTAATAAAATATCATAATAGAGAAGATATTTAAGAATAATTGTAAAATAAAGAGCAAGTACAAAATTCAGAGTGCCCTCAACTCCATAGCCAGATGACTATAGTTGGTGTTAAGTGCTTAAAACATTTTTGAAAAGAATGCATAAGAAAATTCAGAGTGGTTGCTTTGAGTAATAAACCTTAACGAAACAGGGACTCAGAAGGAAGAATGTATCTTCTTTCTGTCTGTTGTACATATTGGAAATGGAACATGCACAATTCATGCCTGTAGATCAGAAAGCTGAGAACTTAACGATTGAAATCTATTTAAAAGCATATTATCATATCAGCTAAATTTCTGTATATGACCCCAATGGCATGTAATCAAATAATATTTTAATTTGCATACACCTGATCATGGAGGGATGGTGAGCTTCTAAAATTTTATTTAACTCAGAAGGAAGAGTGTGTCTTCTTTCTGTCTGTTGTACATATTGGAAATGGGGACTCAGAAGGAAGAATGTGTCTCCTTATTGTCTGATGTATGTATTTGAAATGTCACCATATAGTTATTGTCTCAATTGAAAAGGCAACTTTAAAAATAACATAAATCTGACAAGATGGTCGAGCAGGTAAAGCATTTGCCACACAAGCCACGTGACCTAAGCTCAATCCCTGTAACCCACGTAAAGGTGGAAGAAGAGAACAGACTCCACAAAATTGTGACTTCTGCATGCACACCATGATGTGCATACCATAACATTTACACACATTCACATGCACACAACACACTCACTCACATACACACACCTACTGTGCACACACAATAAATAAATATTATAGAAGAGATTCCATATTCCCAGGCCCTTTTCTCCTCAAATTAATATAAAAATACATCAGTTTACACAGTAATCTTCCTAAAAATTAGGTAATATTCTGATCACTTTTGTAACCTAGTCTTTAAAATGCCAAAGTATGCTCTTAACCATGGATTTCACCGCTCTTGGACATGGATTTAATGTTCTGTTTTATTGACAGAGCTGAGCTTGCCAACTCACTAATAACCTGAGTCCCTCTGACTCCCCAGAGTTGCATCACCAGTCTGCAGGGCCTCTGGCAGCTCTTTGACGTGAAATGAGGGGTTCTGATGTTTCTTCTCACCAGGGAGAGGAGGTGTTCTCTGCAGAAGGTCAGTGCACCAAGCTAATGGATTAAGCAGCCCCTGCACTTTCTCTGGTTTCATAGCAACCAAGAAACACAGGTTAATGATCCCGACACACCTTGTGCTGGCACATTTTCATCACTTTCTGTCCCTTGGATGACATACCTCCTTTTGGTCATACGTCCTCCAGAAGCGATGCTCTTCCTGCCCCCACCACAGCCCCTCACCTCATTCTGATCAGGTGTCTAATGCATCCTCTTCAGGCTAACACAGTCTCAGCAGCTCCCTGGCTTGCTGTGGAGGTCTTAGCTGGCCTGCATCTCCCGAATGACTATACCATGCTGAGACCCATCTCTCCCAGGTCCTCTCAAGTATATGGAGAAATACCCCAGTAACTTCTGGGTAGGCTAGAGACTGCCACTCCCTGTGCTCTATGCTCACTGGTGTGGTTTCGGTTTGTTTTTACAGCATGTCACCCACCATCACTAATCCTTTGTATGTCTTCCTTCCCATTTAACTCCATCATGCATTCATTCATTTAAAGCCAGGTAGTGGTAACTACTTCACCATGTGGCACTGAGAGGCAAACCTGCACTGTTTCCCTGGGCTCCTTCCTTGCCCCCATTCCTGTCTGCTAGTTAACTGCATCACTATCTATCACCTTTCTTAATATTAAATTCAGAACACCTAAGATTCAGTTCACAAACCATATGAAGCCCAAGAGGAAGAAAGACCAAAGTGTGGGTGCTGCAGTGCTTCTTAGAAGGGGGAACAAAATACTCACAGGAGGAAATATGGAGACAAAGTATGGATCAGAGACTGAAGAAAGGTCATCCAGAGACTGCGCCATCTGAGGATCCATGCCATATACAGTCACCAAACACAGAAGCTATTGTGGATGCCAGAAAGTGCTTGCTGACAGGAGCCTGACATGTCTGTCTCTTGAGAGGCTCTGCCAGAGACTGACAAATACAGAGGAAGATGCTCACAGCTGACCATTGGACTGAGCGCTGGGTCCCCGATGGATGAGTTGATGAAGGGACTGAAGGAGCTGAGGGGATTTGCAGCCCCATGGAGAGAGCAACAGCGTCATCCGGCCAGACTCCCCGGAGCTCTGGGGGACCGGACCACCAACCAAAGAGTACACATGGAGGGACCCATGGCTCCGGCTGCATATGCGGCAAAGGATGACCTTGTTGGACATTAGTGTAAGGAGAGGCCCTTGGGCCTGAGGGTGTTCAATGCCCCAGTGTAGGGAGATGCCAGGGCGGGAAGGCAGGAGTGGGTGGGTGGGTGGGGAGCATCCTTACAAAGGCAGGGTGAGGGGGAATGGGATGGGAGTTTCGGAAGGGGAGACCTAGAAAGGGGAAAACAGTTGAAATGTAAATAAAGAAAATATCCAATAAAAAAATTCATGTGGGTTACACACTAATCTCCATGATGCCATCTCCTCCTCTGTCGGGTCTCAAAGACACTGGAGGCAAATGGCTAGCTGAGGTGCCCATTCACACACCAAAGCACTCCCTGTCCTAGCCCTCTACCCAGGGGTGTCTCTTCCCTTCCCCTAGCTTCTCTTTCCTATATTAACCTGCCACTTCTGCCACGCCCTCTCTCTATTCCACTCCTGGTTCTCTTTGTCCACCTGCCCACCCCTCTCCTCTCACTCTCCCCGCCCCCTCTTCTAGTGGCTCAATTCAGTCTGGACCCTTCCAGATGCCTCTGGATGAACGCTTTCTCATATTTACAATAAAATGCTTCTCTTCAACTATACCTTGGAGCGCCATGTCCTCATTTCCACCCAAGTCCCACCACTCAAGTAGGATAACTTTGAAATTTTCTAGAAGGAACTGAAATGATAAGTTTCATTTAAGCACAAGTCTCGAGATGTTCAAAATATAAAAGCTAAAACAAAAATAGAAATAAGATTATCTGAAAACAACCAGTAAAATCTATGAACTATTTTTCAGTCAGAAAAAAAAAATGGTAATAGAAGACACGGCATTATGTTTTCAGTATGATGAAATATGATTGCTAACTAGAATTCACTATCCAACAAGAATATGTTCAAGAAAAGACTAGGTCATTTGCACTTCCTAGCTACTGAATATAGACCAGCAAAGAACAAGCCGATCAAGTGTCTGTGTAGGGTGTCAGCTCCTTTGGGTGTATGCCCAGGAGCAGTATAGCTGGGTCATATGGTAGATGTATTTCTAGCCCTTTCAAGATTCACTACACTGATCTCCATAATGGCTGCACCCGTTGGCAATCCCACCAACAGTGAGCGAGCCTTTCGCTTTCCCCACATCCTTGCTAGCATTTGCTGTCATGTGTTTTCCTAATGATTGATGGGTGATAAAGATTAGTAGTTTTGTTTTAAATAATGTCTTCCGAAGATGATACATGTTATGGAAACTAGACTGGAAGCCAAGAGCTCCACTGGCCTTAGTCTTAGAGTTGGTGTGTGTGCATGGCAAGGAGCAGATCATCTTAGGAGTAGAGTATAGAGAGCGATGGAGCTTGACACATTCACAGTCAGGAAAAGTAGAACCCTGGGGTTCAGGAACACTGAACAACTTGCAAAAGACCTTTGAGTGAGGTGTGGAGCCCAGATAAAGCTGAAGAGGGTGAGAGAAGGCTGCTTACCCATAGCACATTTGCAAACCACTGGGGACCCTTGGTTTGAGTGCAAGGCCTTCCATGTCAACAGTCTCCATGGTTTATTTTGAATATTATTTAAATGTAGTTTTTTTCTTTTTGTTTTTCTCTGTATATATTACTTGAGCAAAATAATGTATTTCATTGAGACATTTTCAAACATTTCTATGATGTCCTTTGATCATACTGCCCTTTCTCATCCCCCTCCCCTGACCTCTTCACTCTCTCCAAATACTCTCCCTTTAACTGGCTCTAACTTCCCTTCTTTAATCCAGATTTTATATGTGAGCGAAAACATGTGTCACTTGTTTTGCTGAGTCTGTCTCATTCAGCTTAACATCACGATTTGTTCCATTAATTCCCTTAAAAACATAGCAAAATAGGATCCCCACTGTGGTTATATTTGCTCCCCAAATTTATATTTTTTGTATGAAAAAAAAAAAAACCTCTTGATTATTTTATTTGCCCAGAAGTACAGGTGGTAAAATATCCCTTTCTTCACTTGAAATGTATATGTATTCTAGTCCTATTTTTTATTTCAAATTAAAATATAATTACATCATTTTCCCATTCCCTTCCTAAGTATTCCCAAATATATACATACAATCTGTCCAGCCCTTATCATACTCGTATACTTTCTTAATTTAGAATTTTTGAGAATTTCATATATCATTTACATTTTTCATTTCCATCTTCACCACTTCCCTCCAACTCCTTCAGTGTCCTTCCTTTAAAATCATGATGTCTATAATTGTTACTATTATACACACACAGTGCACACATACACCACATACACACACATACACACCACATACACACACCCATATGTACATATGCACCACATACACACACAACACTACACACACAATACACACAACACCACACACACACACATATGTACATACATACCACATACACACACAACACTACACACACAATACACACAATACACACACATATACATACACACCACATACACACACAACACCACACACAACACACACAACACCACACACACACACCACACACATACACACAATACCACACACGCACACATATGTACATACATACCACATACACACACAACACTACACACACAATACACACAATACACACACATATACATACACACCACATACACACACAACACCACACACAACACACACAGCACCACACACACACACACACACACACACTTACTAAGCCCACTTAGTGCTCCTCTTATGTACAGGCTTTTAGGATGGCCACTTGATTGGGTGGGTGACCTATCAGGAAGCTTTTCCTTGGAGAAGACCGGTTCTTCTTCTCTTACCAGTCTTTGGTTGCCTATAGCTCTTGATCTTGAAATTGGGTCTTATGAGCTTTCCCATATCTATATCAGCACACCAAATGGTGTTGTCATTATTCAAGTTCTGTTTAGACATGCACATCGTTGAGATTTCATGAGTGGACCATCTCAGTCAGATCTACAAGTCACTGTCTAACAGCAGGTACCCTATTCTCACTCTTAGTTTCCACCTCTTTTATGATGCTCCCTAAGCCTCAGGTGTAAGAGTTGCATCATTACCACCTATGGATGGGCACCACACAATCAGTTATTCTCTGCTTTTTGACCACTTACAGATTTCTGTAATAGCCTGTCTCTGTCTGCTGCAAAAGGAAGCCTCTTTGAGGAGGGGTGAGAGCTACACTTACCTGTAGGTATAATGATAAGTACTTAGAATACAGTTAGAAATTGTACTGGGTTAGGGAAATGGCAGTAATAGGTTCTCTTCTCACATCTGTGACCTCTCCAGCCATGGTGGTTGGCTAGGGTTATAGTACCAGCCATGAATTTCCTCCTGTTGAGTGGAGCTTAAGTCCAATTAAATAGCTGTTGACTACCCAAAGATTAAAGTGTCACTGTTGCACCTTTGTGGCTTTCTCATGAGCCTGGTCACTATTGTTGTTCATAGGCTTATAGTTGGGTAGGACTGTAAGGATGCTTTGATTGCTTGTCTACTTGTGTAGCACCTTCGGACTCTATGAGAGCTAGTCCTCAGGGAGGAGACTCTCTGTTGGTTCCAGCTTCATTCCTCCAGATCCTGTGTGCAAAGTGTGTGGTATCTTCAGCAATAGGGTCTTACCTTCCACTTCTGGGAAGCCACCAGGGCCAATGTCAATAGCCTGGTTTGTCTGGGGTTGGACAACCCGTGAAGGACTACTACTCAAGGAGAGTGGGGTGTGTGTGTGTGTGTGTGTGTGTGTGTGTGTGTGTGTGTGTGTGTGTAGTATTCTTAGTAATCTTAATGTTTCCCTAGGGGTTTTTCAAATATTCTTAGTGCTCTCTCCCACTCTTTCCTCCCCCTCCCTATAACCCCTGACCTGTCCCCTCCTTCCTCCACAGCACTTGTGTCCTACTGTCCTTCTCTATAGAGTGCCTTCTCCCACCTCCTGGGACAGCTCCTTTCTACTGGACCATGTTATATTTTTTCAGGCTATCTACATTGGAACTAGGATCATCAAAAAACAAGAGAATATGTGGCACTGTTTGTCCTTCTGGCTCTGGGTTACCTTCTCCGATACAATATTTTCTAGTTATCCAGTTATACCCATGTACCTGCAGATTTCATGATTCTCATTATTTTACGGTCAAATAGAATTCCATCATACATACATACCACATTTGTATTATCCATTCCTCAGCTGAAGAACATCTAGTCAGCTCCCTCTGTTTCATGTGCTCCTTCAGTAGAGGTCTTGGCTTCCTGGCTGCTGGCTGGGGCTCTGAATTTCTTTAGTGGATGCCTCTGCTTTTTCTTCTGGCCTTTGGGATGGTGGAGGTGACTTCAGAGTAGTTTTGATTTGCTGGGCTAAATTTCATTGCACTTCCCCCTGTCCTTCAATGCTTCCCTCACAGAAGGGCACTCAGCGGGAACATGTACCCAGGAGTTTTAAGGATGCCTGGTGCAGCTTCCCATGTGCATTAGCACCCAGTTGGCTTTGCTGTGCCTTCCCTCCAGATGGCTTGATTTTGCAATGGTCTCTTCCAGGGGAGGAGACTTTAGGTCTGTTGGGGACATAGTTTTTCTTGACTTCTTCTCTCTCTTGATACATTCTTTTGTTTTTATGCATTTAAAGTGTACAATTTATTTATATTAAATACATGCATGATGTTGTGCTGGCAACATAACCAATTTTGCTCCTGGCCTAGTCCCTGGGCTCTACTGTCCCACCCTAGTCTCAATGGATTTGACTACTCTAGCTGCATCAGAGCAATGGACTGATAGACCTGTGATTGATTGGTTTTCCTCAGCATAATGTTCTTAAGAGCAATGCCTGTTGAACTATGGATCAGGATTCCTTTGTTCTTAAGAACAAGCCAAGGTAGCATTGCATTTATGAACCACCTTTGGCTTAACTCTTCACGGGTTATGGGCTCTTGGGTTGGTCTCACCCTATGGCTATTGTAAACAATGCTACTATGAATATGGGTATCAAGTTCTCCTAACATGCTTGCTTTTAACTACTTGGGGACAAATCCACTGGAACTGTAAGATAGTGAGGTGACTCTGTGCTTAATTTTTGTGAAACTGCTATACTGTTGCCTACAATGGCTGCTTCATTTCCATCAGCAAAGCATAAGGGCTCTGGCTTCTCCATATCCTCTTGGACACTTGTTATTTTTGTTTTATTCCATGCCCAACCTCCACAGTAATCATCATAATGGATATGAGAGAGTATTTTGGCTTCTTGACAGTTTTTTTTTTTTTTGGAGCCCCCATCTGCTTGTCTACAGGCTACCTTTTATCCCATGAAACCTATTCCTGCACCCTGTTACACACCTACCTGCAGAAGATCTGGAATTTCTGTCAAGGTTGCTGAATGGCATGTGTCATCTCACTGAAATCTGGCTGGCTGAGCCCAGTGGTTTTCCTCAGGACCTGTCTGCCCTACCATGAAGGGCTCCTGGCCAGGGTCCCAGCCCCTCCTGGGCCCAGAATGTTTTGATGGCTCTTTGCACAGACAGCTTGGCCAGGAAAAAGCAATCCAAGTGTGTGGACTTCTCTGCTGGGGATATAACATCATGATGGCAGGAGAAATGTTAAAAACAGTAAATGAATGAATTGGAAAACAAATGGGTTGGAGACCACTTGCTAGAGAATCATCCAAGATGATACTTCAGTGTGTATGTGTAGTGTGTGTGTGTGTGTGTGTGTGTGTGTGTGTGTTGCATATGGCATGAAGAGTCAAACATACAAGTCAGAGAGCACAAACTATTTAGGTAAAGAGATGAATACGTATTAATTCTAGTAGAAGTGTGGGCTTTGTAATACTTTGTCAAGAAGGTTCCCTCTCTGAGGACACTGGCAATTGTCTGAGAAAGATCCTGGGAACCCCTTGAGAACTTAGGGGAGCTTTCAGGGAAGGTGAAGAATTGCAAGGCTGACTTGCCCAAAGCTGGAAACCTTATGACAAAGCAACTTCCTATTACACTAAGGACTGAGACAAAGATCAGTCCCAGTGCCACACAGAGGAAGGAATCTAAGGTTTGGGTGGGGTTAGGGAAGTTATCCTAGGAAACTGATCTGAGTTCGGTAAAAATTGAAAACAAAAACATTTACACTAAGCAGAAATAAAAATACATAGCAAAGCCAGGGCATGTTTGCAGCAAATGTGACCAAGGGCTGGCTGGCATATTTCCACTGCTCTTGCTGAAAAGCACCAGGGCTCCAAAAGGAAACTGGTCAAGGACATTGCACCACTCAGTACTGGACCAGATGAGGCAGGAAATGAGAGACAGAGACCAGAGCATCTCTGGCCCATTACCAGCAGTGACCGAGCAGGTTCCTCTGTACAAATGTTCCCAGACACTCTGCCCCTGGGCTTTCTCTCACCCTGTGCTCAGCCCCACTTCCTCAGCACCCAAGTAGCTCTGAGTGATCCATAAAAAGCCGTTGTCCAGGACTGAAGAGTGAGACGCTGTACTGAATTTAGAACAGAAAGTGGCAGAGTGAAGGCAGACGTCAATTTTGTGCCCTGTGAAGCATAAATCACCCAAACCTACTATGTCCACTCACTGGACATAGTAGGTTTGGGTGATTTACTATGTCCAGTGAGTGGACATAGTAGGTTTGGGTGATTTATGCTACTAGGGTGCAGGCAGGCAGGATTCATATGCAGCCTCTACAGGGAATTCTGGGCTGGAATGATTCTTCAGAGTTGTCTGGCATTGTGCCAGGACGTTTATACCACATTTCAACCTGTCATTGGGTTCGGGCCACTTTGGGATAGATGCAGAATCTTAAATGCAGGAACAGGTCAGAGGGGAGCAACCAGTTTATGAAGAATCCAAGCACAGTAGTTCTCCCAATGGCCCTGAAGGCAACATCCAAAATCTACACATTCTTAGCCTATAGGCATGCTTCCCTTACATAACACAAGTGACTTTACAAGCGGTTGTCCTGGGCTGCATAAGTGAGACCTGCAGTGGCCTGCTGAGTGGAAGGAGAATGCTGAGGAGAGGCAGAAAGAGATCCGAAGGTAAGATACCTGTTGAACCACGGAAGTAGAAGAAGGGTCATGCAACAAGGATGCAGGGATTCTCGGGAGCTAGAGAGGATGAGGACCTGTCCTCTTGAAACCTCCTAAGGAAGCAGCCCTCCCTTCCAATATCCTGACTTCAGCCCACTGAGGCCTGTTTCGGTCCTCTGACCCACCAAACTGAAAGATAATTGCATTAAGCCACTACATCTGGCTTTCTTAAATTTGTTAAAGCAAACAGAGAGAAATCCACACTCAATTATTTGCTTGTTTATCCCTTCATTGGACTAGAAGGGACACAGGACAAGCATCCTTCTCACTACATATGCCTGCCTGAGGGTTTCCACCAGCCCCCAGCACCAGAGAAATCTGTATGTGGTTCAGTATGCATGACTAGCATCATCTGCTCCGAAGACTGCAGTGGGGCTGCTGTTGGGACACATGGCTGGTGAACAGTGATTGCTTTGTGGGATCCACTGGGTTTATGGCAGCTTCACTAATACCCAGAGTCCCCTTTTGGCTGCTAGCATGACCCCTGACTCACCAGACTCCCTTCTCCAGTAGGATGTTCAAACTCCTTAACAGGAGCAGCATCCACAAGCTGGAAACAGACAATGCTATTTCAGGCAAATTGGATCCATTCTGTTGTTAAAGAGAAAAGGAAGCAGACTCTACCCCAGCAGGAGGCTGGAGGATGGGTGGCTCTGTTCTATTGTTCAAGAGAAAAAGAGACAGACTCCATCTCAAAAGTCTGGATGGCAATTGTCCACTGCAGGTGACTTCTGATATTCCTGCTAAGTGACAGACCAAGGGGAATGCTTCAGAATGCTCATGAATTTAAAACTGCCTCAGAGTTTCTTCATGAGCTGACCATTCCACCCAATGTGGGAGTGCCACTGCAGAAAACCAAAGCCAGTCTCTAACACAAATGGGATGTAGCCATGTGCCAGCTGCCCCATTCTCAGGAATGTGCTCCCTGCAGATACTATAGAGGCAATTGTGGGATAAAACCAGGAGAGATAAAGGCCTAAGAGGGGCTGTTTCTTCATTCAGAGCCAGGGCATGACTTCCTGAGACTGTGATAGGAACTTAAGTTTCATCTCTATTCTTTTCCTGTTGCCTGGAAAGCAGAAAGTGCCTCATTCATCAACTCAAATGTATTCATTTGGGAATGTCTTTAATGACAGAGCTCAATTTTCCCACAGTTTAATATAATGAAGGTCCAGAGTGTTATACAGCTTTGCTCGTGTTGCAGACACATCTACTGGTGAAATCAAGGTAGAAAACCTCTCCACAGCCCTTCTGTTACCTCACTTGTCTCTGGGAGCTGAAGGCTAGTGTCTTACCACATCTGTTTGACACACAGCTCATAAGAATATGTATGAAAATGCTGATGGTAGTGTAAACATTGCCTGTGAAGTCATCTGGGTGTCCAGGACCTTCTCCCAGAACTTGGCATCAATTTAGAGAAAGGCTGTTGGTCCAGGACAAATGATGTTGCTGGACCTTCACAACATCCATGGAGGTCAGGACATCTTAACCAGACGCCATAATGCTCAGGGCTTTGAGTCTTCATCTGACCTTCTGCTTACAAGGCCACATGGGATCCGGATGGCATTGGCCTATGAGCCATCCCAGGCCCAGGAGACAAAGAAACTTTGAGGCTTAAGAGCACCCACCAACCAAAGTATCTAGGGATTAATTCTGTCCACTTCTGCTGCCTTTGATTCTGTCAATCTAGAACTGTTGTGAACTGTCTCCCCGTTAACTATCCGGACACACAATCATCACTACAAGTAATTCTTGGTTCACCCAGTGTTAATGAGAAAGGTGCTTCAGTTCCCACTAACCATAAAATCCTCCTCTAGGGGATTCCACCACAGCCTCTAGTGACAAAGCAGAAACTACAGGTCTGAGTAATAGTAATTATCCTTTTGAGTTTCAAATGCAAACCAGATATTCTAGATACACCAACACATTCCTCTATCCTTCCCTGTTAATACAGTTCTTAGGCCAGGGACCACTAATGGACACTCCTTCTTATAAGGATTGTGGCAATGACTCCACAGGCCAAAGTAGTCCCACTATCACTGACCTAACCAAACAGGATGGATATTATATACAGGGGAGTGGGTAGAAGTTTCAGGACTGGCATCCCAACCCTCCCACTCAGTTCTGTTTTCTTACCTACAAAGTGCATCCTCATGGCTTTGACTGATCCTATCAGTGATGCTGTGAAGAGCAATGAGATCCGAGAAATGGACCCTTCTTTAAAAGCAAAAAAGATTATGGCTCTTACTCTCATAACTACATTTTTACCAACACAACAGAAGTTCCAATGGGAGAAGACCCACACAGAAAAGAATAATTTTCCTGCATTCATATTCAATGAGCAGAGACCCTAGAACTAAATCACTTCTCACAATGGTTTTCTGAGGTTCTAAAGTAGGCAGGGCCTCTAAGGAGAGAGATGGTCATGCACTAGAGGCAAAGGTAAGGGAACTTTGCACTATATTTGGCTTATCTGGTGACTCAGAAAAAGTGATTCACACTGTTGATATAGCTAGCCAGTTTCTGCACAGGTAAGGTGGGCCCAATCTTCCCTTTAAACATAAAGGATGCTGCTGGAGGTGTGGCTCGGTAGTAGAGCATTCGCCCAACATGTGTAAGGCCTTGAGTTCCATCCCCAGCACTGCAACTAATAAAAGTAGGAATTGTAATGCTGGCTAGAACACAAAAGTCAAACAAAAATAAATACCGCATTACCATATGACCCAGAAATCCCACCTCTGGATGTGTACCCAACATAATTGAAAGCAGAGACTCAAGTAGATATTTACAGACTTGAGTTCACTGCAACATTATCCACATGGCCAAGTGGTGGAAAGAGCCATGTGTCCACTGACAGGAATAAGCAAATGTGGTAGTGCATCTATAAAGTACTATAAAGCAAACAATTTCTAGGACTTGTCCCAATGTGGATGAACTGTAAAGACAGATATTGGAAGTCTACACCTCTGAGGGGTTCCTTTTCTATTTTAAGATTTATTTATTTAATTTATGTATGGAAATCCACTGTCATTTGCAGACATGCCAGAAGAGGGCATCAGACCCCATTGCAGATGGTTGTGAGCCATCATGTGGTTGCTAGGAATTGAACTCAGGACCTCTGGAAGAGCAGCCTGTGCTCTTAACCACTGAGCCATCTCTCCAGCCCCTCTGAGGGGTTCCTAACAGTCAAAATCATAGAAAGAAAAAGCTGGACATTCCTGGGACCAAGGGGAGGGGTTACCTCAAATGTCCAGATCAACACTATTACAGAGCCTTAACAAGGAGGCGGGCATTGGCCAGAGCTACTCAATGCTGGAGTCTGGGTTAATGCTGTGTCATTTTTATAGAAGTCAAACAAGGGAAGATTCTGGAAGGTGAGAAGTCTCCCACAACTTCTTCAGGACCTTGGAAGCAAAGACAGCACAGTGGAACTCAAAACTCACTTTACTCCAGTGTACGTCAACACCTGGAGAAGCCTGTAGCCTGAGAATCTACAAACAGGTGCAGACCAAATGTCCGCAGCCCACTCGTTAGCCCCCATGTAAGTCAGCCTACACACCAGGAAAAGGCATGCTACTGGAACAAAGAGTCTTTATGACAGTGACTACTCTGCATAGGCCAGAATCAGTGGGAAACACCCCATTGCAGAGCCACACGACTGGCTGGTGCCCAGGCCTGTGCATCAGAACCTCCCAGGTACTGATAAACTCTCGAATTTTTGTTTTGTTTTGTTTTGTTTTGTTTTGTTTTGTTTTGTTTTGTTTTATTTTATTTTATTTTATTTTGAAGGTATATAAGTCAAACTATCAAACCCCCACACATATTGCCATGGTGACATTCTCCCTATGTAACCATCTTATAAAGACACCTAACACATCAGCTTAGGAGGAGACCAGTAACAACTACAATGACCTATTTCCAAAGGTCATGGTAAAACATGACAGGCTGGAACTTCAACAGCTATCAGATAGGAGATATACAATTTAACCACTAATGTATGCTTACTTTTTATATTATAGAATACACACACACATAGATATAGATGATATAGATTACAAATTATTTTAAAAAGTCACTGTGGAGAGGGATCCTGAGAAAAAGGGACATGACATTCTGTGTTTTATTTTTGCAACTTTCCAAAAATATGTAATTGAATCAAAAGAAAATATTTTGTTTCACTTTGTTTGACAGAGATGAAATACATCTTCACAGATAATTTTTAGTGAATATTTTTAATTTTTATAGAATTTTTTCTCATATTTTTCTGTGGTTTGCTAAATAGATTGCATACTTTTAAGCGGGCCAGTCAGCAGCTTTGAGACTTCAGTTAGACTTCTCTTATTGCAACCCTTCCAAGAATTTCAAATAAATCACCAAACCTCCTACACAATGATAACAATTTCTCAATCCTACAGACAGCAGAAGTGCCTATAATTCTAAAAAATGTTCACTCCTCTCTGGCCTCAGGTTACTGTGGTTTGGGTTTGGAGATCTGGTGACATTTTTCTTGATCTTCTCTAGGGAAGACTGAAGATCATTCTAGGGTTTGTGGTCTCTTTTTGTTCCAATCAATGACTTGAAGGCATCAAGACACAGAGTCATGGAAGCAGAGGCCTCTGGAGGTGGGGTCAAGAAGGCCCAAACCTGCTTTTTCTTCCTGGCTCACTTAGGTGTGTGGTCACAGGGACAACTCTGAGTAGGATAAGTGGCTGGCAAGGCCTCTGGTCATTGGCATCCTGGTGGCTTGGTCCTCAGGGACAGTAAACAAGAGGAACCCAAGACCAAGCCAATCAACAGGTAACAAAATTCAGGTAAACAGAAGTTAGTTCTGGTGTTCCTACAGAACTCAGTGGGATAAATACGGGCACAGCAATTTATATTTCAAAATAACTAGATGAGTCCACATTCCTCGTCTCATAGAAATGATAAATGTCTAAGGAGATAGAAATGCTAGTTACTCAATCTCACTTTTACACATTGTAAGCACCTACTGAATGTTTGCACTGGACACCATAAATATTTATAAACATTATCTAACATTGAAATATGAATTAGGCTATGTATGGTTACGTGTGGAGATACAGGCCTCTCATCTCAGCACTCAAGAGATTTGGGCAGAAGGACCAAGAGGCCAACCTCAGCTGCAGAGTGAGACAGTGTTTCAAACTGACGTCTTTTAAGATAGAAAAGAATTCATGGCAAGGCCCAGAGCATAAGGAACTCCTAGGCCATGCTAAAAACCTGGCCATGTGGAGGGTAGGGTTGGAGGATCGGCTGCATTGCAAATTACCATAACTACACACATCAGTGTCAAACACATCTTTATCATCCCAGCTCCCACTGGTGACAAGTCTTGGTGAGGGGAGCCCTTAAAAGTCTCAGGAGGCTAAAGTCGCAATGGTGGTCAGCGTGCATCCTCTTCTGGAGCGCCGTCGCAGCTCAGTGGTTGCTGGCCGAACTCAATTCCCCTGCAACTGTGGGATGGATCCAAGGTATTTGGTTTCTGTTTTGTTTCCATTATTGTTTGGATTTTTGTTGCTCTGTGTGTGTGGGGGGGGGGGTGTTTCTTTGCTGGGTATTTTTCAGTGTTAATCTCTACAGATCGTCTAATGGCCATTTAATTAGGACCAGTTAATCTCCTGCAGGACAAAACCATGGGCAGGAGAGCTCACTTTCTCAAGGCCAGCTAAGGCTTCCTCTCATGTTTGGAACTTCTGATTTTAAAAAGGACCACGTGCTATTAAGGATCAGATTTGTCTCTTTTAATTGTCTCAACATAAACTAGGGAGGCTCAGTGAATCTGCTGAACTTCTCATCTCTGACATGAAGGCCTGCAAAAAAAGAGAAAAAAAAAGAAAAAACCATCGTATTTTGAGTGCTGCCCACCTCTATGAGAAGGGTCTCTTTAGGGAGGTCTATCTGTGAGTAGGAAGTACAGGCCCAGGGCTGCACAGCAGTCTCCTCTGGATCAAAGCTCCAGCAATCTGGATACCTGGAGCCCTAGCACAGGTGGAGCTGAGGTACACCACAGGCAGAAACCCCCCATCACTAGAGATGCTAGAACGCAGGAGGAGTCTCAGGGTTCATGAATTTGTTCAGGCTATGCTAGCCTTTCCTAAGTCACCAAATATGAAGTGGAAACTTCTGGTTTCTTTGGAAAGTCAGTTATGTCAAATGATGTTTTGCTGGAGCACACAGGTGAAAGGATGTTTTACTAAAGCAGACACATGAAAGGTCACAGGAAATTAAAGAATATAAATATAAGTCAACAGACAGTGGACGACACCTTGCCACTCCTAACTGGTCACCTTTGGTGTGATGTCATAGAAAGGAACACACCAAAAAAAACTTCTGGTGGTGTTCTTGCTCTGCAGACTCCTACAGATTGGCAGGATGAAGTGGAAGTTTATGAATATGTATCAGTGAGTCTGATGCAGACTCACATAGAGTTTTGCTAAAACAGACTCTTATGGTGTTTTGCTGAGGCAAGACCTGAGGGAGGACACGTGATGTTTGGAAGGAGTATGAGTAGGACTCCGTGGACAATGACAGCTGGCTTGCAGAGCCAGATTCCTTGGTCTCATGTCTTCATCTTCCCTGAGAGAGGCACTGCAGAGAACTCCTGGTGTCCCTGCTGGTCCTGGTCACACCTGCTAACTCATGCTGACTTGGTGGAGGCCTAGCTGTTTCTGCTAGGCTCTGCCACTGCTTCTGATTTATGTTTGCTGTCCTGACACCACCGAGCTGGACTGCTAGTATCCTGACAATTGGAGATTGAAATCACCCAGAGGAACTACTTCTAAATAGCATACAGCAGAACCTAAAAGTTTCTTCTGGATCAAGCTGCCACTGCTGATTCATGTGAACTGAACTGCTGAGGTACTGATGACACGGGCTGGGTTTGCTCCAAAAAAACTATTTCTAAACAGGTCCACTTCCCCTGTGTCCTAATAACCTTTCTTTTCCACTACCTCTGGTGGGTGGTGGACTAGAAGGGAGGTTAAAGCATTTAAGAACCATTATTAAAAGTAGATTTCGAAAAATCTAAACCTATAAAATGTCCCCAGAAAAAGACCTGGCTTTAGCGCCTCAGGTAGGAGAAGGGTCTGTTCTCAGAACTGGCCACGTCTTGTGCTCTTCAGTGAGTATGGCCTGCGCTTGGGGAAAACATTAGTATTCTCTGTTCTTGGCTGGAAGGTGGCCGCTGATGTTCTGGCAGCCTGTCAGAACAGACCAGGCTCAGGTGCCTGTCTGCCAAAGCCTGCAGATGGCTGGGCAGAGTGGTCTCCTAAAGATCCAGATCCAAGAACTGATGGTGACAGGCACAGAAGTTCAGTAAGGACCAATGCATGCTCCCTGGAAAGGAATGTTCCCATTCTCATAGACTCGGGGGGCCATTTTCTTCCAAAGTCCGTGTGTGCTGGGTTGAGCTTCCCAGGAGTCTGTTAAAAGAAAAATGCCATGGGAGAGACATATGTGCCAGCTGGGCAGAAGTCAGCACAGATTCATGGGCTGAGAGAACAAGGCCTCCCCATACCCTGTCTTCTTATTTATAAAACAAAAACAATCAGCAACACATTTGTAAGGACTTCAGGAAACACCACACCAGCATGCAGTGTCAGGGATGGCTACTGCCACTTACAACATTTACATACATGGTTACTAAGAGACAGTTCCCATGACTAGAGATACGCTGGCCTCACCTGAGACCAACTGCCATACTGTTCCTCCATCCACACCTGTGACTCAGCAGAAAGCAGGGGACATTTTTTTCCTACATCCCTGTGTCCAAACCAGGATGGCTGCAAATATAACATGCCATTACCAAGATCCATCCATGAAATCACCCTCCAAGCTCTGCCCCACCCCCCGACTCTGTGATATGGGTTATTCTGGAAACACAGCATCTCACAGGCAGAGACTGAGAGAAACCAGTCTAGAAAACGAGTTCTGGGGGTTGGGGGAGGGAATGGACCCCACAGGTAGGGCCCTGAAGGCCACTGGCCCTCAGCAATCCTCCTCACCTCTGTGTCCTGAGGAGGATGTGCCAACTTAAAATGTACTTGCCTAGATAAGACCACCATTGTAACCACACCCACAGGGGTCTGTAAAGGTGGTGGGCAGGGCTGCCTCCAGCATCTGTGGCTAGAAGGATGGGGGTTAGAGGCAAGTGACACAGGAAATGCAAAAAGGAAGGTAGCCACTGCAAATGATTGCAAAAAAAAAAACCAAGCACTTCTTACTCAGTGTGCCACTAAACATATCAAAGTTCCAAGTAAAGCCACTAGAGGTAACCAAAGAGGATTTCTAAGACGGTCTGCTTGGGCAGCTAGTGAAAACACCACAGACTGGTGGGCTCCAAAAGAGGGAAGTCAGACAGAAGTCTAAGATCAAAAGCCGACTGTTAGCCCCTTCTGAACCCAACCCCCCTGGCTTGCAGGTGTCTCACACGTTCATCCCTCAGTGTATCCTGTATCACAGTTACCCAGAAGAACCACCTCAGCTTGCCTATATGAAAGTGCTCAAGCCAAGTTGTGTCTGGGCCAGCTACCATGTGTTTGAACTTCCAAAGAGAAAAGTATATCTAAAAGGGTTCTGTGGCTAGCAGGGGTCCCCAGTTGGGGTCCATTGCCAAGAAGAACTGCTGGGACTTGAGGGTGAGAGGTTCCTGTAGGGGTTTGTCTGTATGTGGTCATGGAGCTGGTTACTCGATCAGTGAGACTGTCTTGTCCATTCTGTACCTGATACTGCGGTTCATGGATTGCAGTTCAGGACAGGTAAAGAGATGGGCAAAGAGTCCCCACAATACGAAATAAGGATGGGTAGTCACCAGGGCTGTGCAATATCCGTAGAACCAGGACTAGGACTTCTTTGGACTCTAGTCAGGGAGAAAGGAGTGGGAGGTGCAGAGTGAACCCAAGGTAAACACTAGTGGCAGCTCTCAGCTGACCAGGTGATCTAGATCCTGGGGGTGACAGCCTGCCCTGCCCTCTGAGAAAGAAATCTGCTCCCTCTCTGAGGCCTTCTACATAGTGGGAAGTGTGACCCAGGCTTCCATGGAACCGTACAGAGATGACAATTCTAAGGAATAGTAACCTGTGTTTACAATTGTGACATTATCAACCCAATCAATAAGAACCTAGGATGCGACCTAGCAGGTTCATGAAGTCTGTGAACCAACAAGACAACAAGACTGCCCTATTGAAATTCAGACCCAGGGACCACACCCATGATAGTAGGTAGTGCACAAAGTGGTTTTGAAAATGAGGTGGGATCTGGACATTAGAGCTTAGACAATTAGGATAGAGAGGGCTATGGAGGCAAAGAAAGGCAACAGGGTAGGTGAGGCCGACAGTGACCGGGGCATTACAATGAAGCAACAGTTACCACATCGCCTACAGAATTCAGCAAACATTCAGGAAGCAGAGATGAGCCTCCCGCTTCCTTCCTCTAGGGCGAATAACCAGCTGTAAAAAATATTTTACAGGGCAGGAGGTTTTTCACTCCCTCGTGTGGAATGAAAATCCCTGGACTGGGTTCACAGTGTCCTTTTGTCAGATTGTGTTTCAGATGGTCCATTTTAGGTCTTGAACTCTCCTTGACACGTTACATTATTTTTCTCTGATTCTTTACTACACTGTGTAAATAATAAAACATAGATGAGGTCCAGGTCTCCATTCATCACTCATTCACCATAGCTTCATAAACTGGAGGGAACACTGCACCCTCTCAAGGAACTCAACCCTCCACGCCATTGGCTTCCACCATCTCCCTCCATCCTCTGTCTCTCTAACCCTTTTTAAAAGTTTCTTTTTTGTTTTGTATACCAAAAACAATATGTATGTAAAATATATAATGTGTTACTATAGACATATAATAAAGGATATAAAAAAATAAAACCCACCAGCTATGCTACTGTTAAATTGTGACACACACTAAAATCTATCTTCCAAGATTGTCTGTCTCCTTTGTCCTGTCCACAAACTTCCCTTGGTTTATTTGGAGGTCTTCATGATGCACAACGCTGCGTATCCACTTTAGAATATCGTGAGTCCTTTCCTTTTCCTCTCTGCCAGATTGGCCTCTGCGCTGTCGTTTACAACAAGCCTGTGCCTTTCAGGAAGAAAACAGTAACCCACCTGTGGGAAACCTCGGATGGGGGCTGTGAGAAATGGCTTTGGGCAGATTGCAGTTCTCTCTTTTGAGTGAGAGCTACCTACCCTTCTGGTCCTCATGGACAGTGGTGAGCAGACCAAGGAGAATTGCCTTGCTATTCAGGGACCAACTTCTTAATGCTCCTGAAGTGGCCGTAGTAGTAGCCGTTTCTGAAAGAATGCAAGTTAGAGAGAGCAATGACTGACCTGCTGCTTGGCATTCCCTCTTCCTCTGCTAAGGGCAGACGACATGCCATCCATGGCTCCCTCTCTGGTCTTCCTCTAAGAGTGGATCACCACAGCCTACACGGTACAGCGGAGGTGCTAAGTTACATGTGGTGAAAATTTTGAAAGAAAGTGAAATGTTATAACCTTATATCTTATAACTTCTACTGTGTTCCTCTGTATACTGAGCCAGGAGCAAAATAGACAAGAGCTATGTAAAACAAAATTGAAATGGCTAACAAAACCCAACTCTATAAATAATAAAATTAAGTATAAATGGATTAAGCAATGTAATCAGAAAACAGAGACTGTCGGAGTAGATGGGAAAACAAGATCCAACTATGTTTTTCCTACAGACAACACACTTTTGTCTTCTTTCTCTTGGATCATCTAACATAGCTCAGGCTGTAATGGCTTTTGCTATGTAACCTAGGCAGGTCTTGAACTAGTGATCCTCTAATTTACATCTCCTAGGTGCTGGAACTATAAGTATGTGTCACCATACGTGGCTCCAAATAACATAGTCTAGGTTCAAAGACACAACTGGCTAAAATTCAAAGGATAGAAAGTACATATCATGCGAACAGCCATTATAAGGAAGCTCAGGTGGATATATTGATTTCAGACAAAATAAACTTTTTTAAAAAATGTTTTCCACCTGATTTCTGATCCAAGAAAGGTGCTAATGGAGAAGATATAAGAAAGAGAAGGCCAAGAGCTCCCCATCACCATCTCCCCTGTAACCATGTAGGATTTCCAGCCGCTTTTCCTCAGACCCAGCTTTTGCCCAACAAGCCAAGGCTCTTGCTTCCAAAGAATGACCATGGTGCCCAGGCCTTGAAAGACCCTCCACCTTATAGAGGGCTGCAGCTCCTTCTAAAGCCACCAAGTTCTAGCACCTCTTATCATCACTTGGGTACCCAGTATCCTCTATTCTGAATACCTATAGTGGCCTTTCTTCCCAGTTAGACTTTGTATGACTCAAAGGGCACTGCTGTCAAACAAAGGTAAGAAGAAATACAATTTCAGCCATTAAACCACAGAGAAGAACACATGCCTTGAGAGGGAAAGATGAAAAGGAAAAACTACAATAGACCACATCATGTCACCCAGCACAGCAAGCCAGAAAGTGCCTAATATCAACATAGAGGAAGAAAAGAGCGAACAACAATCCAACAAACCAGAAAAGCAACCAACAGAAGTACAAGAATTAGGAAACTACCCTCAATAAGAACCATCAATACAAATGTCCCCACGTCCCACTCAAGAGATACAGATTTAAATGAATAGATTTTAAAAAACAAGATGCAAATATTGTTTGTATCAATGTACTTCAATGATAATCACAGTCAGAGTCGGGATGGAATGCAAATCACCAAGTGAACAACCTCAGTACGGCATAGCCATTCTGGAGTATGATAAAGTGATTTCAAACAAAAAAATCAGAGGAGATAAAGTAGATCATCGCATAATTAAAGGGAATAACACATCAAGAAGATGTAAGAATTGCAACCTGCACTGAGCCAAGGGGATCCCAATTTACTAAAAGAAACTGCACATAAATGAACATTAAATGATCATAAAAGATTAAACAAGTTCTGATGCGATAACAGTTGATGGTTTCAACAACCCACTCTCATCTTTAAATAACTTATCCAAACTAAAAATAAAGGTATTTTAGAATAAGCTATGCCATAGAACAAATGGACTTACAGACATTCCCAGAGTATCACATTCAACTGCGGCCAAGTATATATTCTTCTCCATAACCTACAGAACATTCTCTAACATCATAGTCTCAGCCACAAGAAACACATGACCAAACAGAAGAATGAAAATAATTTCTTGTGTTTTATCTGATCATTGTAAGGAAAAAACTAGAATTGAATAACAAGAGAAACCACAGAACTATAAAAATACTTGGTGTCCAAGAAATACTCCTGAATGACCAGCGGTCACTAGAGACAAGACGGGGAGTAAATTCTGATGTTCATAGCGCCAAGCAGAGCATTAGAGTGCAGAGCTGTGATTCCAGCACATGGGGAATAAGACATAAAGGTTAGAAAGAATTATGCTAGCCTGAACTGCATGGTGAGTTTGAGAATAGCTTGGGTTACACGAGATTGTATTTAGAAGCAAAATAAACCAAAACAAAGAAATAAATTCTTAGAATCAAGTGAAAGCAAAAGTACAATGTATCAGAACTTTTGGGGCACAGCTAAGGCAGTTCTAAGAGGCTGTGGCTATACATGATTAGATTAAAATTTAGAAGGGTCCCACATAAATAATTATGCACCCCAAGGTATTTTTTAAAAAAAGAATAGGCCACACCCAAAAACGCAAGACAAATAATAAAGTTAAGAGGAAAAAATAAAATTAGATTTAAAAAACTGGAAAAATAAAACACGTTGGGAGACTTCTAGCCAAACTACCTAAGAGAAAAGGAGAACCAAATTAATAAAATTAGACATGAAATATATTACAGAGAAATCCAGAGGTTCATTAGGAAACAGTTTGTAAATCTGCGTTACAAAAAATAGCAATGTCTAGAAGAAAATGGTGAATCCCTAGACAGGAACCACTATAGCATATAAGCAAAGCAACAAGGTCTCTGCTCCAACCCAGCGTGAATAGTAACAAGATGTCTCCCAACAAAGAGAAGCCAAGACCAGACACAGTCACTGCTACATTTTAGCAAAACAATCAGGGATGAGTTTACATCAATGCTACTTAAATTGTTCCATTAAATAGACAGGGAAAGAGTATACCAAACTCAATCTATAAAGACAATGTTCCCTGTATAAATCCAGATATAGACACAAGAAAGGGATAATTTCTCTGATAAACATGGAAGCAAAAAAAAAATCTTAATAAAATATTTGCAAACTATATTTAGGAACACATTAATAAGATCATACCTAATAAAAAAGTTGATTTTGTACCAGTTCAAGATTGATTCAATATATACAAATCAACAAATGTAATATGGCACACAAATAAATGGAAGGAGAGGTATCATAGGATTCTATCAATAGATACCAAAAAAAAGGCACTTGAACACTTCCTCATGGTTAAACTCCCAAATAAATTGGATATAGGAAGAGCATATTTCAACATAATAAAGCTTATGTGTAAAAAATATGGCCAATATTATAATAAATGGGCAAATCTGAAACCATCATCTCTGAGATCGGAAATAAAGCACAGATGTGTCTCCTCTCCACTTTTCTTCCAAATCTTAGCTAACACAGTGACAAGAGAAAGAAATAAAAGGTTGCAAACATAAGTCAAACCCACATTGATCAGAGTCATGACACTGCACTTAAAGAGACCCTAAAGACTTCACCAGAAAACTGAAATCCAATCAACACTTGCAGCAAAGTAACAGGATATACAGAGATATTCCCTGCACACCTGTGAGAAACGTGGAGAGCAAGAAAACATTGATTCTTCGTATATTGTCTTTTCATTAATTTCAGCTCTGGTTTTGATTAGATCTTTCTGTCTACTTTTTGGGGAGTGTTGATTGTTCTTGTTTTATTAAAGAAAAACAACCACCATTTAAATGGTTTACAAAAATATCTCCAAGTGAACTCAACTAAGGTTCATCTGTACAATGAAAATTTTATAATAAAATGAAGAAAATAACTGAAAAAGTCATTCTAAGATGGAATTCATATATTGGCAAAATTGATATGAAAATATCTATATTATTAAAGCAATTGGCAGGAAGAATGCTGTCTCATGAAAGCATGAGGAAACTATTTGAGAGGGGAAAAAATACCATGGAGATGTGGAGAGGCGTAAGAGGAGGAGACAGGGGCAGCGAATGAACACAGGGCATGAGGATACATTGTATGGAAATGTCATAATGAAACCCAATATTCCATACACTAAGGAAAACTTTTTAAAAACAAAACCTTTCACTTAAAGGAAAAATAAAAACTATGAAAAGCAGTCCAACTTACACTGGTTGAGTTTCTGTTACTAGACTTTGAGCCAAGAGACAGAGATGAATCAACCAGACAAAGGCACACATTCCTGAACACAAAGCCTTATTAGCCTGCCCCTGTTCAGAGCAGAATAAAGGTAGCTACAATGTGCCCACCATGCGCCATGTGCTTGTGATGCGAACACCTCCTATTCTGCCTTACACATGTCTTCCATTGGATTCGCACCACCCACCGAGAGAAACTCAGACTGTGTGGTCCTTAGCAAGAGCAAGGTAGCATGATGGGAACCCCGTGCAGGAGTGTGAGCTGCACCGCTGCCTTGCGGTCAATCTCTCGCAACAACCTAAACAAAACCAAAGGACGATGGAGATGGGTAAGTTTCAGGGTCCCTGTTAGATCATGCATGTGACGCAGCATGCAACAGCCGCAGCCCGGTATCTCCCAGAAGCTCACTGGACGTCCTCAGTCCTGGCTCTAAGCAGGGTGTGTACCTGGATGTAACTGTGTGACTACACTGTCTAATCAGCTTCTCTGCTCAATTATGCACTGACCTCCAGGTATAGAGTCATGGGGACATCTTGTAGGGCACAGAATGTGTCTGATGTGACTGATGTCTTGGGATACTTGAGACTGTCCCTGTATTGTTTATGCTAAAAGAACTTGTATTTTCATTTCATAGCACAGAGCTGACCTTTGACATATTGAGTCACTGGTGAGCTTCCTGAATTAGACCCCAGAGGCCTGTTGCTCCAGAAATTTGCCATTTGTCTTCTTTCAGATGACAATGTGGCTTTCTTACCCTGTAAATCTTAAGCACATAAATACCTTTCTACCCACATTGCAACCTTATCCACAAATGATCCACCACTAGATTCCTCTCAGAAAGGCCCTGTGGTGACAGAGCCCTGGTTCAGCCCTGGTGGCTTTGGCTGTAGCTGAAAGTCACTTGGGGCCAATCTTCCCTGAATGAACAAGTCGATTGTATGAAATGATATCCACACCAGGTCATTGCAGGTTTGTCTCTCTCCATCCAATCCTCCAGCATCTACAAGACAAGTGCATTGTTATCAGACTACAGGGGCTAGCCCCTGGGTCACACGCTCAGAGACACAAGTCTCATCATTGCTTAAAGAAAGTAACATTTTTTTAGGCCTGGCAATGAAGCCTCAGGACGCCATGGACAGAGACAGCGTGGACAGCCTTACTGATTCCAGAGCAAGAGACTGAGCTGATCCATCTTCAGTATAAGTCTCATTGAACCTAGAATCACCATGAAAATACACCTCTGGGTGTGTCTAAGAGTGTTTCCAGAAAGGTTTAAGCAAAGAGTGTGGGCATCTCCCTACTGTGGTCTGGGCCTCTGGACTGAACAAAGAGGAGAGATTGGGCTGGGCACCAGCATTCGGTGCTCTCTGGCTTCTCTCCACAGATCCAATGTGACTCGTGTTTCTGCTGCCATAACAGTCCCCCAAGTCCTCTTGTGTTTCTAAGACCAGTCATCTTGCGTTTCTGCCTCATGACTACCCCCATGATGTACTACTGTACTTCAGACTGAGCCAAGATAAATCCTCCTTCTTTAAGAAAGTATTTTGTCAAAGCGGTGAGAAAAGTAGCTAATAGGGAGCCAATTCCTTTCCAACCCCAACAATAAGTAGTAATTTTTAAATGGCTCACGGGTTCAAGTTAGTGATAAATATGACAGAAACATTAGAATCCCAAGGACACCGGTGCCTTCTTAAGTTCAGGAACGCCGGCAGTAAATGAAGCAGCCATGTGGAACTTCTTAGGACTCTCGGTTTCCTTGGTGTTAGAGGTGCAGAATAGTCACGTATTTTATTCTAGCCAATAAATTTCCAATGCAGACAAACTGAGGGCAAGGACAGTTTAAATCAACTCGAATCTGCGTGGAAGCATTTTAAGTGTTTCCAAGCACTCACAGTAAGCCCAGTCACATTGGTAACCTGTCCGGTCCCTGGAACAAAGGAGTCTTTGGTAGTGGTTCCTGGATAGCCTTGGGGTTCAGAGTAGACAGCAGTGACTTGGATTCAAAGGCTGTTGCCGATGGAAGGAAATGGGAAAGGCTTAATGCTAGAGCTGATGTTTTAATTAATTGGGGCCTTCACAAAGGTCATTCTAGTTGAAGAGAGTGACATTCAAATTCAGAGAGGCAGACACATGGGTTTAAGAAGTGGGTGGGAGGTCTTCATTGGCAAAAAGAGGAGGTGGAAGAGACCAAGGTGTAAGCTGGGACCAAACCATTTTCTGATGATTACTGATCTCCTTAGGATCACCTTTCAAGAAAAATCCATATGAGGAATCATTAAATGAGACCCTCAGTTGGGTCTACAATTTGATATTTCTTCAGTGCCTGTAAGTAATGAAACACACAGAATGTACAGCCTGGAGAACTAAGGCAGAGGGAGTGGAGTTGGGAACACAGACTTCCAGTACCAAACTTTGTAAGTGGTTCTGGAGTAAGCCACTGAGTCACAGGTATTGGGGATTGTGTTTTTTAGTCAATGACAAACCAGTCAATAAAGGGCTATATATAAAAGGTAGTTCCAGAAGATTACAATGGAGCTGGAAAATTGTTGTCGTGGACTGGCATTATAGCCTTTATAAAATCTTACCTCTGTGCATTAGTCACAGCATGTGCTGCCACTGAGGAGAAACAAACAAAACAAAACTGCTAGTCTTCTGCCACTCCTATAAAATATAGCACATACAATTCTTGGCGGTATGCAATACTTAACAAACAACTGTGTTGACAGATTATGTGCCCACTGTTCTTTTATTATTATAGATTTCTATTTATTAAACTTAGTGTAAGAAAAAATTATCTTCTGTAGCAGACTCACTGTGCTTTTACCATGTTTCTTGACCTCACCAAAGGCTCAGGCCAGTGACTGACCTGTGCTGTGTAGGTTTTTGGGTAACCCGGCTTTATATTTCATGATGATGAAATTATTTAACAACACATCTCCCATGAAGACCTTGTCATCGAGCCACACACGGATGCTCAGAGAAAAGCTAAAGAGAAAGAAAGTAGTCAAACACAGGTGTGTGAGTATGTTTCTAAAAGTTCAGTCCTGCTGAGACCTGCCCTAGCCAAATGCCCTGGGACCAGCTCTCTGGGTAGAGAGTAACGTCCTCTGAGGCAGTTGAGAGTTAGCACTTTGGAGTGGCTGGAAGCAGATGCCCTGTGTCCACAGAGAGATTGGATAGTAACCATCCAGTGGTCCAAAGCTAGACCCCTAGTTTTGGCTTCGGCCTTAGCAGGATTCATGGGCACACTGTGCCATTGTCAGGGTGACCAGTACCAACACTGCTCCACACCAGCCAACAGACTCAGCCATGGACAGTTAAGTGCCCAAATGCCTAGGATAGCATTTGTCTTCCAATATGGTCTCCCTACAGACAAAACCCATTCTGATTCTCTTCTTGCTCTAAGTTTACCAATGATTCCCTTGTCAACCAGCTCCAAAGAACCCCCAGAATGAATGCCCAGACGCCCCTGAATGGTATGCATGCCTTCCAAAAAAAAAAAAACAAAAAAAAAAAACAAAAAAAAAAACAACTGACAGCTGGCTGGGGGAGGCTGGGCACGGGAAAGTCAGCCTAACCTAACTCCCCCTTTCTTCGTTGCACAACTGTTCCCTGTGATTTCCACTTCAACTCCAAATGTGTGTGGACATATATGACCATGTGGGCTGTTTTTCATTTCTTTTCAAGCACTGAACCAATGAACTCAAAAGTTGGGCTAGGATATAAAATGTAATGCTCACCTGAATACTGTGGACCTCCTCGGATCTGGATGGTTGTCAAGATTCATCGTTTCCTTTGGCTGACCTTGAGTCAGGTCTACCCCCATCACCTCAGCCTTATCTTCGTGAATTACCTCCCCGACATAACAATGTTTCTGTGCATTCATGGCTCTGTTTGTCTCCCATAAATCAACTTCAGGCCTACTTAATTGTCCCTGGGGCAATTTTAGACAAGTAACGTTTTTAATGAGGCAGAGAATGCACAGGGGCCAGAAAACAGGGTCCGTGTGGGTCACTTTGTATATTTTTCAAAGCCAGACGTTCCTGAGATAAGTCACATATTAGCCAGATCTGGAGGTTTGGCCAAAAGCCCTTCCCATTGCATGACCAGTGAGACCCTTGGCCATCAGCAAGCTGCTTTTTATCAATGGCCTTGAAGTGTGTCAGTTATTATAAACACTCGTGATGAATGAGTGTTGTGGTTATGTGAGGGATCCAGTCACCTCAGCGTGAGCCTGTGAAAGGACCAGAGTCGTGGATACGGATGGAAAGACGTTCTTACCCAGAGCTCAGGCACTCGGTGTTTGAGCATCATTAATTTTTAAAGTTTTTCTTAAAATCCATGAATCTCTCCCATCTGGTTTTTAGGTTAATGTGACGGCTTTAGTGAAACCACCCCCAGCTCGGCCCGGTGGTAAGAACCATTCCTGTGCCTTTGCTCAAAGGGAGGCCTAGTTTTACTGAACCCCCCACCCCCGACTCTTCAGAGCCACAGGACACTTAGGAGATCTTAACCCTCAAGGACCTGTGCTGGTGAGACAACACTCAGCTGGGCTATATTTGAGACAAAGCAATAAGAGTCTGACTCTAAGTAAGGTTAAGCACAGACTCAAGGACCAGTCTTAGCTCTGGGCTGAGGAACTAAGTCCACAATTCTGAGGGTGGTCAAGGTGGGGGAGTGAAGGGACAAGGCAAAAAGCAAGCTGTGGTTAGGCATCAGGCTTGAGGAGTCCTAAAAGACAGCTGTACAGCAGAATCCCAGGAAAATAGAGCCCTGAGATGGTCTGGAAATCTTTCTTGGTCATTCGAATGTCCCCTGAAAGGGGAGCAGGAAAGAGAGAACAGAGCAACCTGTGTCTTGCTGTAACCAACCCCCTGCCAGCACTGCTGCCTCTCTCCTCCTCATTCTCCTCATCCTCCTCATCTTCCCCTTTCATCTTTTTATTTGCCCAGATAAATCATCTAGGAATATCTCACTTAACTTGTAACGGTCTGCCTCACCTAACTAAATAAAACACTGAGAGTAGTTCGTTTACTTTTTAAATTATTTATTTTGCTCATCATAAGTCCTAGATTTCAGCCTATAATTGAGTAACCCCATGGCTTTGGACTCTGATAACAGTGCATGTGTTGGCTAAAATGTCTCATCTCGTGGCCATGAAGCAAGAAGCAGGGGAGAGTTGGCATACCAGTCCCTTTAAGGAATATCCCTGGTGACCCAACCACCTACCATAAAGCTCCATCTACTTAACGTCTACAGGACCTTCCGATAAGTCTATCCTGAGGACCTTGAGGGGACATTGCTCAGGCAAACATCAGAACAATTACACTTTAGAGATGAGGGGCAGCCAAGGGCCTAACAACTTACCCAAGCACCCTCTGCCCTGCCACCAGCCCGGGCCTGTTCCAGAGCATCAGATTCCAGATTCAAGCCTCCTGAGATCTCTCTGCCTGCCTCCACAGCTCCTTCAAACTGACCCTCAGCAGGCTCTCCTTTCCAATTTCAGAGATAGAAGCAGCATGGTGTGAAAGGAGTATTGCCAAATCAAATATGATCAGTTAGGCTCTCTGCTATGATCTGGGCAAGGCACAGACTCCTAACTCAGACAGGCATAGCTAGTAAAAGGTTTCTTACCCTGGTCACCCAGGAGACACGAATACCAAGCCTAATGTTACTCTCAGTGCTCCTTCCTCGTGGCCTTCCATCCCGCCTCTTGCTTCTCCCTCCTCCACGTAACCTGTAGTAAACTCAGAGCAGGTTCCTGTCTGTTTTTAGCAGTTCTTGATAATGTTACAGCTGCTCACACATGGCCCAAGGACACGGGACAAGTTAGAAGCCTGCACAGGAATCCAGGAAATTGTTATTTCAGTCTTTAGGACTCGTTTTCATGCCAAGCTAAGTAATCTGTAAAGGCCCTGTAAGGTGTTAACGTTTAGGGGGAAGTTTATGAACTTCTTGGAGCCATTTTTAGTCAGACCTATTACCTCTAGATGCAGAGTCAAGGCTCCAGTGGCAGCTTCTCCTTAGATAGAGAAAGTTACTTGCCAAACAAAAAGGAACAAGCAGAGGACAGTGTTTCAGCACTTCAAAGTCATCTGCCTGTAAGTAAAGGGTACAGCTTTCAAAGGAGACATCAATGTGTTCAATGTAGGGCGTGGTGTGTGTGTGTGTGTGTCTGTGTGTGTGTGTGTGTGTATCAAGACATCAATGTGTTCAATATAGGGCGTGGGGTGGGTAGGGTGTGTGTGTGTGTGTATCAAGACATCAATGTGTTCAATGTAGGGCGTGGGGTTTGTGTGTGTGTGTGTGTGTGTGTGTGTGTGTATCAAGACATCAATGTGTTCAATATAGGGCGTGGGGTGGGTAGGGTGTGTGTGTGTGTGTATCAAGACATCAATGTGTTCAATGTAGGGCGTGGGGTGTGTGTGTGTGTGTGTGTATCAAGACATCAATGTGTTCAATGTAGGGCGTGGGGTGGGTAGGGTGTGTGTGTGTGTGTGTGTGTGTGTGTGTGTGTGTATCAAGACATCAATGTGTTCAATGTAGGGTGTGGGGTGGGTAGGGTGTGTGTGTGTGTGTGTGTGTGTGTGTGTGTGTGTGTATCAAGACATCAATGTGTTCAATGTAGGGCGTGGGGTGGGTAGGGTGTGTGTGTGTGTGTGTGTGTGTGTGTGTGTGTATCAAGACATCAATGTGTTCAATGTAGGGCGTGGGGTGGGTAGGGTGTGTGTGTGTGTGTGTGTGTGTGTGTGTGTGTGTGTGTATCAAGACATCAATGTAATCAATGTGTGTGTGAAGGGGGAGAAGGAGAGGGAGAGAGGGAAGGAGAGAGGGGAGGAGGGTATTTTAAGACAGCATTTCTCTATGTAGCCTGGTTGTCCTAGAACTCACTATACAGACCAGGCTGGCCTTGAACTCAGAGATCTTCTTGCCTATACCTCCTGAGGGCTGGGATTTAAGGCATGTGCCAATATACCCAACAACTCATTCAACATTTCAGAGCATCAGTCATAAAATGAGAATGCTTTAAAGGAAAATAGTGTCTAAAACAAAATAAAATCTAAGGTATTCTACACATAGGAACACAGTCACCAGAGTGTGCTAACATCTGTACCTAAGGTACCCACAATGTTTTCAGGAACAAATAAGACCCTAAGTTCTTCTGTTTAGAAGCTCTTAGAAAGTGGGGTCCTTACACGTTATTTTTATTGAGTCACTGAATTTATATATAGTTTTCCTAGATTGAAAAAGTTAAACAAAGTCAATCATAGGCAGGCTGAGAATTGTGCAGGCTCTTAGCCATCCTGGGGTAGCAGGAAGGCTGAGCACACAGACAATGCTGGGAACCCAGTCCTGGATGCATGGCTCAATTAGACATTTAAGGAGTGTATCTTACTTCAACACCTCTGCAGAATCTGTCTCTGTACTCCTGGCTTTCCCATACTGCACCTGGAACCTTGGACAGACAGGAGAGGTGAGACTGTAGGGGCTCAGGAAGCTGAGGTACCACAGAGCATGTAACACACACCTCAAGGGTGTTACTTATGCACACTTATGGGTAATGTATCTTTGAGAAAATATTAGGGTGCCCTCAACAGTCCAGTGACTACTTTGTCAAGGCAGGCAGAAATCCACAGCAAACAAGGAGAGTTAAAAGGCAGGTAGATGCCCAGCAGAGTCAACAAGAAACAAATATAGCCCAGGGACCAGCCCAGAACACAGCGGGAAGCACAGGAGGGAGCTGAAGCTTATGCAAGGTCCACCTTTCTTACTCTTGCTCCAGTAGAGAAACTCTAGGGACAACCAGCAATACCCTCCCACATCCCTGTCACACCTGTAGCTATGCTCAGGCAAGAAGAGAAACAAAAAGAATGTCACTCCCCCCCCCCCTGTCCTAAAAAGCCTGCTGTCTACTAAAGAACAAGGGGGATTTCAATTTTAAATGAAAATGCATGGAGTTTGATCCATTTCCATGACCCTTGGCTTTCAGGATTATAGGAAAATTCTCAGCCAGCCCAGATGTCTTCCCAAATGCTCAGTCAAGTGACTGCGAGACCTCTAGGGACATTGCTATACCGTCCTGTCACATGGTCCCTTGGCCCTATACAAACTTACTCCACCACACTGGTTTCCTGAGAGCAGACTCTAAGACCCACAGTGAGCTTGACAGGAAGATCTGTCAACACAGTAACATCTCTCTACTGATCACTGTGCTTCCCTGACCCAATTTCTATCCTGCTTGTGTCACCCATAGATAATTATGTGACCATTTTGAGAATGAGAGAGCCCTATTTCCTGTGAAAATCACACATCTTAAATAATCCATGTCTTTATCAAATATTTGTTTCACATGTGAGATTCCTCTCCTTAAGATCAAAAGCTACTGGATAGACCAATTGGACAGGGAAAAGCTCACGAGACCTCAACTCTATACAAATAACTATAGGCAACTATGTAAAACTGGAAGGAGAAAAGAGAACCCTCTCCAGAGAAGAACACACCACTTGTTTGTCCAGTGCCAAATGGTCAGCCCTGAAAACATAGATATAAGTGCATTAAATGAATCTAATTGGTTATAATTAGGTGTGTGTGTGTATGTGTGTATATACATGCATATATACATATATAACAGTGAAAGCAGAGGCTAATGTATTTGAAGGAGTAATACATGAGAAGATTTGGAGGGAAGAAAGGGACTGGAGAAATATTACAAATCATATTCTCAAAAATAAACAACAAAAAACAAATAGAAATGCACATAAATAATTGAATTGAGTCTAGTACTGGGTAACATATAGTACTGGGCAACAGTGATTGTTGCAAAGAGGTTCAAGGAGTCACTTTGAGCGACAAGCATGTGCAAAGAAAGGCAAAGATGAGAGTTCTATGGAAGTGATATTTAACCAGGCTTGGAGATCTGAGTAGTTCTTGAGGCAAAGGATGTCAAAGCAGAGATCCCATAGGTGTAAACATATATCCTGTTTTCTATACCTCAAGAACGAGAGGGGATGCTGCTGATGAGAGTTGACTCAGATGATGACAGTAAACTGTTCTATCTTGACCAGCATAGGTCAGGTGCTCACACTACATCTGTGTATGCTCAGGAGTTGGAGAACTGAATGAATTCTTTCATACTGTTAGGAACAGAAAACCTGTGCTGGCGGAGTCCACGTTTACCTCAGAACAGACACTCTTAGCATCTGGATGTTTCCACCCTCGTTTCTCCTTTGTGTGCGTTACCATCCTCACCATCAGTTTCATTCCAGAGCTGTCTTCAGTGGTCTTGACATGATGACCAATGGGTTTATTCATGAGCTACACCATTCCTTACTTGTCCCAGGCAGGAAACACCTTCCCTCCATCCTGCCTGTCTACTCCAGATTAACTACAGAGCAGAGGATGCCACATGCAGAAACCTTTAAAGGCATGTATACTTTCCCCCTGGAACCTAGGTGGTGATCTAATGTGATGTGGTCCAGTTAGGAGGAAACAAGTAGGGTTCTAATATGGGCAAACTGTCACCATGACCATAGATGGGGCACCTTGATTGCTGACACTGCAGGTGGGCAGAGCAGGAACTGACAAAAGTTAAAGGACATCAGAGAGTAAAGGTAGACAGGGAGAAAATATCTGAAGGGCCTTCTCTATTTTTTATTCAGTTATGATGGGTTTGAGCTTTGATTCTCAGGCAGTTAACAATTGGGTGGCCTGGAAGGTTTCTAACAAGGAGAAACCACAGAAAGGACTTAGCAGCAGGGCTATGACAATAATTATGTGAGCACAACATAGGGAGTGAGGAGGAGAAAGAATACAAGTGCCCCCACTAAGTCAAGTACTTCCTACATCCAAAGGAACTCATGGGGCAAGTGGGTACTTCCCACAGCCAAAGGAGCACATGGGACATTAAAAAAAAAAATGGCCACATGTTTGAGTCTGGATGAGTACCTCACCATCATGACATGTTAGGATTCAAAGAGAAGCATGTTTCATGAATGACTACAGGTTTGACACTGAATTAGAAGCAAGTTGGGCTTGAAGTATCATGGAAACACGTGGTGGGGAGACCTGAGGAGAGTCTAGGGAGTCAGGATTAGCAATGCCCTCCTGAGGGTCATCATCTTAGGCTAGGCAGATAGAGTTTAGAACACCAAGGCCAAAGGTCAAGAGCTCCCACCTTCCCTGGGGATCTGAGTGAGATAACACAGCTTCTCCTTTAACCCTGCTAAGCTTAGCAGGAGAGCCAGGATCTTACAGGGTTCATGGCCCCAATAAAGTACCCTTCTAGTATCAGCTAGAAGAGGGTACAGCCTAAGTGCTCTGTGTGATGTGGCACCCAAGGTGGCCCTGAGCAATGCCAGGACCCTGATACACAAGCACTGGGACTTAGGATCAGATCTCCCAGCCTGAGGCTTTGAACATCTTCAAACCTTGCTTGTTTGCAACTCTTTGAGGATTGCACTGAAGGCAGATTCTTTCATGTGCCTCTGAAGATCCTCACAGCTTCTGTTCTGATTACCAGTAGACAATCTTTATGGCTCCTGTCACTAATGTTCAGCCCCTCAGAGACCTTTACTTGTCTTTTCCAGGCCTTTCCCCATACTGTGTCTATCCTGCATTTGGTTACACTCTTAAAGGTCTCTCATCTCATTTGCGCCAACAGGCCATCCCCAGAATCTTTCCAGTTGGGCTCACAGTGGTAAATGTAATAAGTATGAGACCGTATGCTCCACGCAGATTCCTTGCTACTTTGGTATGTTCTCTGAACACCCTTAGATAGCATTTATGCAGCTAAGCAAATAGCTCTCTGCAGTAAGGAATGTCCTCCTCTTTGCTTCTATTGCGCATGCTACAGAGAGCCCTTCTCAACCTCTGTGTGAGCTTCATGCAAACAAAAGGATAGACAAGAAGTCCCCCATCTCAACAAAAGGATTCTGCCATGGAGCATGGCAAAAGACATCTCTCCGGCTCCACACGCAGCCACTGATGGCATCTGCTCGGTCCATCCTTACAGCACCATCCAACCCCAATTACTTTCTGGACTCTCTACCTCCAAATATGGTGAGCATGTGAATTTGAAGGTTAGATTCCCACATAAACTTTAGGGTACACAATCACATCATAGCACAGTGTCTCCCAGATATTCGCTCTAGCTTTTTAATAAATGTATAACACACAAGGTGGAGCCTGGACCTGTTGTCTGCAAAGAATACTTTAGCTCTCAGCACTGTGTAGCTGATCAGCTCGTGACAGTCACTGTTCCAAGTCCCTGAGATTCGGTAAAAACTAGAAGTGACTGAGGTGAAGAAGGGAGGCAGAAGGGAAATCTGATCACAAACAGAAAACGGAGTAAAATAGATAGTTTCTGCTTGTGAAAAATATGAGTTTAATATCCTTAATCCCGAAGTCTAAATTCTGAAATGTTCTAAAATCCCAATTTTTTAGTGCTAACATGACACCAAAGTAGAAAACATGATGCTTCATTTATATACAAAATTATTTAAAATATTGCAAAAATTAAGCTATGCATATAGAATATATGTGAAAAGAATAAATTTTACATTTAAATTTGGGTTGCCTTGTCATGATATCTCATGATGTATATGAAAATATTCCAAAACCTGAAAACAAAATCTGAAAGCTAAACTATTTCTGTTTTCTGACACTTTGGGTAAGGTATACTCAACCTGTATGATGAAGTACACTGTGTCAGATGGTAAGCAGAGTAGCATGTGTTAGGAGCACTCTTTCTAGGGAGCACCACCCTCTTGTGAATGACAGGGGCATTCTGGGAGGTCTCTACAGGCAAAGCTTTATCAAGAGCTTCAAGGGAAGAAACTGCATGGTTTGTTCAAAGAAACCAGTCAGGAGCTAACAGAAGCACTTGAGGTCATGAGTTTGAAGAAGATATGTGTGTTTTCTGCTATAGTTTTAATGCTTTTTAATTATTAAAATAGTAATGCAAAAATTAGAACTTCAAGAAAACTTTATTTAAAAAAATCATTTATGATCTTCCCAGGCACGATGGCTGGAGTCATTTGAGTGAAGTTCTGTCCTAAATCAGGGGTCCTAAAAATATGAGCCCAGGACGGTGGGCAGCAGCAACACCCAGCAGTGTCTTAGAAATGGAGTTTTACAACTCCAGACTTTCTAAATCAGAAAGCATAAAGTCAGGGAGTTAAAAGACCCCACCCTAGGAAGGGTTCTGGTGCATGCTGAGGTTTTCAAGGGACTGTTGTTGATTTCCACCTACAGCTAGGTGGCATGTTAGAGGGATGTACTGAGAAGTCAGACAAGCACAGGGCAATAGACAAACAACAAGCAGGGACATCAGTATCACCTAAAGAAACAAACTCAGTGAGACAACAGGGCAGACTAGAATCTTGACTGACACATCAAGAGGAAGCGTGCCAGGCCCAAGTAGGAGCCAGTATCTCAGTCAGCTTGACAGCTGGCAATGAGCATCAAGTCACACCATCTGCCCAAGGGATGCTGCTTGTTCCTAACAAGGCTATGAAACAAAGGAAACAGAACCTCAGGGTAGACATGGCCTGAGAAGTAATGTCTTCCATGAGAGTGCTCAGACACAGGGACAGTTCAGGTGCATCAGGAGAATCAGGGAACTCTTTTGCCATAGGGTGAACAAGCCACAAAGCTGGTGCTGGTCCCCTTAGTGATAGGCAGAAGATCTACACTTCCTCTTTCCTTACATCGGAACTGGCTTTCATTCTCCCTATGTGTCCCCTAGGGATGGTGTCCCTTCTCTGCCCTAAGACAGTAACCCTTATAGTGTCACTATATACTGCTGAAGCTGAAGTGGTGGATGAGGTCGGTCAGCTATCTCTTCTGACTGCCCAGCGGTTTCCTGCCTGGAATATCACCAACATCAGGAAGTAAGAAGGACCAGGCAGAAGCTTTCTGTGATCTCCATGATTTGAACACTTGGTTCATTAGCTATTTCTCCCACTTTTCAATGAGAAATAGTTCTCATAGCTTTTAATTGTCTTGTAGCTCTCATAAATATCAGCATCAGAATAACAAATTCTAATAACTTCAGCATCAGAAAAAAATAAAACCCACAAAAGACAGGGACCCTAGTAACAGTGACTGCCACAAAGAAGTGGTTGAATGACCAAAGATAAACACTGAGATGAAAAGGCAGAAAATTCCAGCTAAGAAGTCCCGAGGCCATACTGTGCAGGAGAAACACATCCATTCATTCACTGTGGTTCTGTGTACCGATGACCTTAGAAAGATTAAGACATCAGTATCTGATCATCTCCCCTGTGCTAAGGTAGAGCCACAGGGGGGGGGGCATGAAAAATGGGGTTGAGGAAACTGGCTTCCAGCAAAGCAGCCATCACTTGAGAGAGTTATACAAACAAGAATTTTGAGTATCTGGAAATTGTCCTAAAGGCAAGAAAAACATTTATTCAAGAAAAATCTACTAAATCTCAGAAAGAAAGAAAAAAATTAGTGGGATCTGTGGCATCTGAGTCCCAACCAGCTCATCAAAATGGAAATGCTACCGCAGGTCCTTATGGCAGAGAGAAGGGTCTCTCTTGTCACTCAAGATCCCAGGTCAAGGTCATAATTTTGTCCCACAATGAGAAAATCACCATCAGTCTTCACTCCACTTCAGTAGTACCTGAAAGCTCTGATAGGAGTGACATTCCCTTCCAGAACCAAGTTCCCACCCCTAAGGTAATGAATGAGGGCTAAGCTTTGGCCACCTGGAGGTACAACACCAGGAAAAACAATGGGAAAATGTCCTTTATTTATGGGGCAGATGTCTCTGCAGGAGTAGTGGGTCATTGTTCCCATCCTCTGCTCTTGTTTAGCAAACAAATTCTGACCCCAGAAAACAAGCAAGTTTTAATAACAATGAGGTTCTAAATTATCCCTAAAAGGGCTAAATTTACTTCAGGTTTGAGAGGGTCAGACCCAATGACACTGTTAACAGTGGAGATCTTAGTGTGGGGTGGGGGTTGAGGGGTTCTGTATAAGGCACTAAAAGTTCCATGACAAAAGACTAAAGAAAATGACAAAACAAAGGGACCTGAGAGATATCTATGGAGTAGCCCATGAGAACAGCAGAATGTACATTCTTCTCAAGCATGCATGAAAAGTTTCTTAAAATTTACCAGGTCCCAATCAAGACCCAACAAACTTAAAGAGTTTAAATCTATATATATATATATATTTCTTTGACCTCAACAAAATGAAAAGAGAAGGCAATAACATAAGAAAAGTTGAGGAATTTGCATGTATCTGTGTAGCAGGGGTGTTGCTGATTGTCAAGGGGAATACAGACTACCAAGTTCGTTCCCTGGGACAGACAAAGAACTGAGTATCCAGGACAGACAGAAGGTGAAACCTAGAGAAAGAGAAAGCAACAGCTTTACCCATCTGGAATGGGAGTAGGGATGGTGGGCCTTAAGGCTTGGAGTCAGGAAACAGTCTCTGGGTTGGATGTGTTATAGGTCCCTGTTAACCCTACTTAGATAACAACTCCTGTGCCTCGACACTGCTTAGTCTTGAGTGGTCTTCTGGAAACAAGAAGTCAAGCTGTCATCTGAAATGTCTATCTCTGCTCCTCTAACTCTGCCTCACATAGAAATATATTATTAAATAACCAATGAATCAAAAAGTCACAGAAAAATTATTAAATACTTAAGTAAAAACAAAAGACAAAGCAAATGTTTGTAGGGATGTAGCTGAGGGAGGGCTCTTAAGGGGGACTTTATAGTTCTTGATTATAAACTGAAAAAGAAACTCCTTACATCAGTAGCTAATGTTCCACTCCAAGAGACCAATAGAAAGAAAGGAAACCAGAAAGAAGAAATTAAAGCATTGATTTTTCTTTTTTGAGCTTCTGATCTCTGTTTTACTTCTCCATCTTTTTATTTGGCTCTTTAGTAAACTCGACCTTGATTCTTTGAGAAGGTCAATGATGTTGACAAATGCTTCTCTAGGCTGACCAGCATACAGCAGAAATGATTCAAACCGCAGAATCAGGGATTGCAGAGAAGACATCATTCTAACTTCCTGGGAACAGATTATAAAGTGGTTCTGGATGCCGTTGCATGGTAACAAAGTAATCTAGAAAAACAAGACAACCACACAGAAACACACACACCTGGAAACTCACTGCAGAAGAACTAGAACACCCAACTAGACCCTACAGAGACAGACTGAATCGGCAAATCAAAACTTCCCTAGAGAAAAGTCCCTGAGGCTTCGCTGGTATTGTACCCTTTCTTTCTGCCTCCTCTGCCACAGAGGATCCTTAGGTGCAGGACTTAGGTTATAGATGTGTCTGTTGGGGCTGTCCTCCACAGCTCTGTATTTTGACTAGTTGTGGTTTTCTGTGATGGCCTCTGATTCAAAAAGGAATTTCCTTAAGGAGGATTGAGTACTACACTTACCTGTGAGCATAAGGATAAATATTTAGAATATATTTAGCGATTGTGCTGGTTTAATAAAATGGCATTTACAGGTTGTCCTGCAAGATTCATGACTTCATTAGCCCAAGGTATCTGGCTAGGTTTCCAGGATTAGGCATGATTTCACCCTTCTCTTTATTCTTCTATATTTATCTACACCCTCCACAATTTAAAGCTCCCTTTTCCCATTTCCCCTTCAGATGGTTTATACCAAAGGTTTCCTGGCTAAATACACACACACACACACACACACACACACACACACACACGTACGCACACACGCATGCACGCACACACACAACTTCCTGCTATCTGTAGTTACTCCAGGTTGTCTGTTCACATCTTAAGACTTAGATCTAGGAACCAAGAAACACTGGCAGTGTGGAGACAGTGGACAGCCTTGTCTCCTTCCTACTTTCAGTCATTTTTCCTCCATTTAGGATGATGATGGCTGTGGGCTTTTCATATACACCTTTTATTATGTTGAAGTCTATTCCCTCTAGTTCTACAGCTGATAGGACTTTTATCAGGAAAGCATGTTGGATTTTGTCAAAGACTTTTTCTACATCTATTGAGATAATTTTGTGATTTTTGTCTTTAAGCCCATTTATGTGATCTATTCCATTAATTGACTCATAGCTGCTGAAACCTCATAAATCTCCAGATTAAAACCAACTTGGTCGTGACAGATAATCTTTTAGAAATGTGTACATCTATGCAAGCATTTTATTGAGCATTTTTTATTCTATGTTCACTAGGGATATCAGCCTACAGTTTTCCTTTTTCTAATCTCTTTACTTGTTTTTCTATTAAATGATACTGATTCATAGAAGTTTAGGAATGTTCCTTATATATCTATTTTTTAATAGATTAAAATACTAGTTATGGATATCATCTGAAAGCCTGGTAGAATTCTACTATAGATTCATCTGTCCCTTTCTTCAGCTAGAAGGTTTCTTATTACTCTTTCAAGAGCCTTGTTTTGCTATGGGTCAGCTTAACTTGTTAACTTCTTGGTTTAATTTTGGTGCTTTGCTTGAATCTAGAAATTTGTTCATTGCTTTTAGGTTTTCCAACTTAAATGTAATACAGGTTCTTTAGTGTATTTTCTTATAATATTTTGATGTTTTATATTGTATGTAGTAATGTTTTTCTGTTCATTTCTGTTTCTATTTAGTTGAATCCTCTCTTTCTTTTGGTTAACTAGGCCAAAGGTCTGTTGATTATATTTATTTTCTCAAAGAATCAACTCTTAGAAATGTTGATTCTTCATGTTATTTTCTTTGTTTCAGTTTCACTAATTTCTGCTCTTATTTTTATTTTGTCTTGCCCTAAACAGGATTTGGTTTGTTCTTGTTTTTCCAAATGTTTTACTTACACCATTAAGTCATTTATTTGTGCTCTTTCAGATTTTCAAAATGTAAGCACTCAAAGCTATAAATTTCCTTTGTAGACTGTTTGTAATGTGTCCCAGAGATTTGGTTGTGTTGTGTTTCAATTTTCACTTAGTTCCAGGAATTTTTTTTTTATTTTTACTTTGACTCATTCATCATTTGACAATGAATCACTTAATCTCCATGTGACTGTGAATTTACTAGAGATTTGTTAGCTGCCAATTTTAAATTTTATTGTGTTATAGTCCGATAAGATAAACAGAGCTATTTCAATCTTTCTGGATTTGTAAGACTTGTTTCATGTTTCATGCTGTGCTATTGTAGAAAAGCTACTGAGTAGAATGTATATTCTTTGGTGTTTGGATAAGATATAGTATAGATATCTGTTAAGTCCATTTGATGAATGATGTCATTTAATTCTGATATTTCTCTGCTTTAGTTTTTCCAGCTGACCTGTCTAATGAACAAAGTAGAGTGTTAAAAATCACCTACTCAGGGTTAGAGTTTCCTTTATATGTGACTTGTGTTTTTTTTTTCTTTTTCTGCTTTCAATACTCTTTCTTTGTTCTGCATACTTAATATTTTAACTATAATATGCTATGGTAATTTTCTGATCTTGTCTGTTGGTGTCTTGGATTTCTTGTATTGATGCAGATACTTTTTAGTTTGAGAAAGTTTTCTTCTATGATGCAGTTGTAGATCTGCTCTGTGCCATTGACTTGGGGTTCTTCTTCCTCAACTATACCTATAGTTCAAAGGTTTGGTCTTTCATGGTGTCTCACATGTCCTGTATTTCCCCTCCGTGGAGAAAATGCTTGCTTACTTATTTCACTTAGATCCTCTTCTTCATTTCCAAGTCTTGCTATTCTATCTCCTGTTTGATTAGTTTATGAGGATTTTTTTTGAGTTTTCCACTTGTGTTATTGGTGTTTACAGTTCCATCTTCATTTCATCTTGAGTCATACTCAATGTTTTTTTATTATTTATTTATTTATTTTTGTTTACAGATCCTGGCTGTCTTCCAGTATCTCTGTCAGTCTTACGGTTCTGTCCTCTTTGGACATCAGTCAGGTATTTATTCTCTTCAACTTCTTTTTCTTCAAGTTCAATAATCCATTTTTGTGTCTCCTTTAAATTCCTTGAGTTTTTAATGAAGTTTATCATCATCATTATTATTATTATTCTTTTGAATGAATTCTGTGTCTGAAGGCTCATCTAGGTAATTCTTTCTGGCAGACGTTTCTATAGAGCTGGTGATTCTTGGGGGAGAGGACATACTTCCTTGATCTTTCATATTGTTTGTATTTTTGTGATGAGTTCTAAGCTTATAGACTTCTTTTGTTACTTCTGTGTCTGACTAAGCTGAGCACTGGATTTGGGACCTGGGTTAGAGCTAGGAAAAGAGAGTGAGTAATGAGGCAGACTCCCCTGGCTCAACCCTGGAGCAGGATAGCAATTTTTTTTTATTAACTACATTTGACCAAGTATGATAGATTCCCAGAAAGCAAGGTGCATTTTGTATCTAAAAATCCACTCATGCTAAAATCTATATAATAAAGATGCAAACCATGTTTATACTAATACATAAAGAGAGAGGTTTGAAAAAATCAGTTAATAATGCTGAGAAAGAGATGTGGTTTTCCTCAATTCAGGTGGGAAGGCAGGTATGGTACAATGCTAATATGTCAATTCAGCATATCACTGAACTGTTTAAAATGAGAGGAGGGGGGAGGAAGGGAAGAGAGAGGGAGAAAAAAGGCAAGGAAGAAAGGAGGGAGGGAGGAAGGGTGGGTGGGTGGGTTAGAATGAAGCACATTACAGAGTGCCTCATGAGGAGGACTTCATGGATTATGCAGTGTGGTCAACACAGACACAGAGCTTTGGGAGCACTCAAGTCAGAGGTCTGAGGCTTGAAAGTATTTATCTTAAGTGGCTTAACTTCTCCGAGTCTCTGGAGAAATTAATGTCTATTTCATAGAGCTGTCACAGTAGGTCTGGTGCCCCCAGTGTTTAGTGCAACACATGGGAAATGATGAGCCTTGGAAACTGAGAACCATTTAACAGCGTTATTGCTCACCACTACACCACCAACACAACAAAATGTGTAGCCCAGGCTGGCCTTGAACTCATGATCCTCCTGCCTGTTCCTCCTTCAGCAAATCCTTTTCTTCAGCAAAGCACTTTTCTTAAATGTAACCAACTATTCAGACTCAATCATGGACTGGTCTAGAAATCAATCCAATATTGGAAATAACAGCTTGCATTTGGAAGAATGGTTCTGGACATTTTCAGAGACATATTTGGAAGTTAGCTGCAGTTCTCTATGATGTTATGTTAGCAAGAGATAAAGGTGGGACAGGATTTGGATTTCAAACAAGTGTTAGTACATGTGTTAAGGCTCTTTTAATTGTCAAGTTAAGATTACTTTTGTTTCTTCTACAATATTTAATGTAACTTGCGTTGCTTGCACACTTTCTAATTGTGTTAGTATGCTAAAACCTGGCGTGTCTGTTATGAAGATCTATCAACCAGTTTTTATTTTATTGCCTTGAATATCACAGAATATTGATATTCTAAAAAAACTTGCAAGTACTGGAAAAGGTGAGTCAGGCTTTAAGCAGAAGCAAGAGGGTAGTGGGCTTGATTATTGTGGGTATAACAGCTATAATTGCTGGTACCACTGCTGCAATTGCTTTGACACAAGAGGTTAAGACAGTTACTTTTGTTAATCATTTAGCAAAGAATGTTACTAATATGTTGAGTATAGAAGAGGATTTATATAGGCATTTGAAACAACAGATTGATGTTCTTTATCTTATTCAAATTATTGGAAAGAGGTTCAGAGTTTAAGAGTAAGGAGCCATCTCGAGTGTCATGCCAAATACCATTGGATTCATGTTAGTTCTAAAATTTACAATAATAGTCATTATAGTTAGGAAAAAGTTTAAAGACACTTGCAGTGTATTTGGCATAATTCTAACACCTCTCTGGATATTTTAACCTTGTATAGTGAGCTTATAAATTTAAAGAATGCTGCTCTACTGAGTGTTGAAGCTGCAGATACTGCTGATAAAATTACCCATGGCCTGAGGTCAGTATTTCTATTTTGGTCAAGCTTCAAGAATGACATATATAACTTGATCATGCTAGCCCTTTTTGTCCTGGGAGTACTTTAATTCCTGCCCATTGTGTTAAAGCTTTTCTTTAACAACATCAACATGTTGGTTGGCACCCAAAGTACATGGCTTGAACCTGAAAATGGACTCCCAGACAGAATTATTAATTTAACAAGCTGGCAAGCCAAGAACAGATATGATTCTGCACAGAACCTTACCAACCTAAGAAAGAAGTGCACTGCTTTTGATAATGCATATTCCATGATGGGTAAGGAAGGCATTCTTGGCAGAATGACTTAAGACAAATTCAGTCTTGTTTATGAAATTAAAAAAGGAGGAGAGGTGGAGAGCTTTTGGAACTGCTTGGCAAGAATCTGACATTGGCCAAGAACAAGGAAATGGGCTTCTTGGCAGGAATCTGACATTAGGCTAGAACAAAGAAGTAAGCTTCAGACATAAAAATGACTTTGGGCTAGGACAGGAAAGTAGGCTCAGATATTTTGGTCATCCTGATAAGCCTTTAGAAACAGTGATCACGGAAGTGATCATGGAATTTTGTTTATTGTCTTGCTTGTTCCTTGACTATTTGCATCTATTGTATTGCTAGTTCCTCAGCCTAGAACTGACCTTAATACTTGCATGTAAATTAAAATGGTATAAAAGCAGAAGGGAGGAGGCGGGATGGGATGGGGGTTTCTGGGGACAGAGGGAAATGAGGAAAAAGGATGACATCTGAAATGTAAATAAATAAAATATCCAATAAAACAACAACAGTGTTATTGCTGTTGCCATTACAAGTCACCCAGACAAGAGCAGAGCATATAAAACCTTTGGACATTTATGTCTATGTGCAGGCTGCAATCACCCATTGCTTAGGGAGCATATGACCACACATACTTTTTCTTTTTTTTTTTTTTTTTTTCTTTTTTTTTGTTTCGTTCAGCCTTTATTTTTGAAGCTATGATAACATCTATTTTCTAGTGGTTTTGTTGGAACAGGGAGGATTATCTAGGACTTATTGCATAGCCATAACCTATTGGTAGAAATCAGTATAATTAATATCAAGATGAAGTTATAATTTCTTAAATGGTACAAAATTTACTTTGATTTCAAATTTAAGGTTTTCATTGGTATGAGCTTCTTATTGATATAAAAGTGAGATGAATATTGATACTCTCATGGGCATTGTGCCTGTATAACACATTTAGGAATACAAGGCTTAGACCTAGTCCCCCTTTAACTTTTTTTAACTGATTTGGGACGGTTAGCCTATGAGTTAAGGGACTATAGCAAATTCATGGCTTTGAGTTTATTGTTAGGGTGTTTTCCATATTTTATTTAGAAATAGCTGAGAGAAGTTAACAGACAACAGTCCAGGTTACCTTACATGGATAGTTGGTTTTCAAAATGTCAGAAGTCCATAGAATTGACGTTACAAATATTTCTATATTAATGTTCATTTTGATTAGAGACCTCTCTGCTCCTGACAGCTTCCTGTCGTGGATTCTAAGAAGAAATTGAGCATCCTTGGAGTTACTCCAGTTGTGCGGTGACAGCCACTAGGCAAGAATTGCATCTTTCCATCTACAGACAAATTACTGTCCAGAAAATGACACACTTGCAGAATAGTCGACTGATTATATCTGCCTAGACAGAGTAATCAGCCCTTAATAATTCTGCATCACTAAGGTCTGTCAGATGATTCTGGGCCAGAAGGATGAAGATTTGATGTTCCAACGTTCAGTAGTATAGGGGCTTTCCAGATGTTCAGCGGTCTCTATAAATTGGCTAAGTTTTAGAAGCTATGCTTTGTTCTTCCCATAATTTCAGTTAACTCAGTCATTCTGGATTTCTGACGGGGTTGAAGACCTATAGTTTCATAGCCAATCCTGGCTATTTACTTTGAGAGAAAAGATCTGAATGGATGGTTTTCAGCTGACATTCATTCTAAAGCCAAGAAAAAAGCCAGGTTCAAAACTATGTGTTTTAGTTAGGAGAGATGACAGAGGTTCTGGTTAGTCAACAAAATGATGGACTGGGTATTAGGACTATCTTGTACCTCACTGGTACAATTAGGAATAATTATGCTCTAATTGCATTTTGAGAGAAAAGTTTTATTTTTAATAGGAAGAGTGAAGCTAGGTGATGAGAGAAAGAGAGAGAAAGAGGGGGGCATGGAGACAGATGTTCACATGTCTCCATCAGTCAAAGATAGTTTATATATCTAGGTTGGGTATTGGGTTACACTTCTGATTGAGCATTACCAAACTTATAAAGCCTTTGATTAACATTTAAAAAATTTATAAAAGCAAAAAGGAAAAGGGGGCATGGGATAGGGGTTTTCTAGGGAGGGGAAATGGGGAAAGGGGATGGCACCTGGAATGTAAATAAAATATAAAAAAATAATAAAATAAAATAAAATAAGAGGTTTTTTACAGAAGAAAAAATTAACAACTCCTAAGATCAAAAAAAAAAAAAAAACCATCTATTTTCATATGTCCTCTTTTATTTTCGATTGTTTCTTTTACTTTGGGGATTATAATATAATTCCATCATCTCTCCCTTCCCTCTCCCTTCCCTTTCCTCCCTCTAAACCCTATTATGTGCCCTTCCTTGCTCCCTTTCAAAGACATGGCCTCTTTTTCATTGATTTTCGTTACATGTATATATGTCTATGTATATGCATACATATTCCTGAACAAGCAGACCTGCTTTGTCTGTTATTTATATGTATGTTTTCAGGGATGACCATATTTTATGTTCTCCTGAGAGTCACTAATCAGAGTTTAATGTCATTCAAAAACCATTCATATATCTATGTACTGTTTTTGAAACGCATGTCTAATCCTGGTCCTCAGTGTTGTTAGAACATTATGATAAGCACAATAGGGATTGATTTCTGGTTTAGTACGCAAAGGATCTTGGTAGCCAAATGTCAGCATACATCCCGTTGACATGGGTATTCTGGTTTGGGTAGCTGTCAGCAGGGTACAACACCTGTGTGCTCTTGACCACCCAAGTGAGTTACTTCCTGTCTCCCCACGGGGGACGCTGGCCTAGAGAGGCTTGGGGATTGAACTGGAATCACTGTGAAGATCTCAGCCTCCCTCTCTGCTTGTAGATGTCACCATGTGCCACCACGGGTAGTCTAGAGTTTGCAACTGAGGAATTTCTTAAGATGTGGCTTCAACTGCTAAGGAATTTTCTGCTTGAGAAGCTACACTAGGAGTGCCCTCGGAGCCCATGGCAGTGAATTTGTCTGTCGATCTCTGTCCCTCTTGGAGTAAGTAACCCCACAAGTACAAACAAGCTGCTCTTGGTGAAACACAGACGGCAGCTTCAAGTGATGGTGACGAAGCCGTCAGCAACTGGAGGTCAGTCACCGTGCACTCCCCATTGAATTGGCCACGCCTCTTCCTGCCAGCTGAGAGCTGGAAGAGTCTGAATGACCCAGGCAGGGCAGCAGGGGCTTCCTCAGAAAGCAGATGCTTGTACCAGGTGACCATGTGCCTGTGCTGCAGGGAGGAGATGGTCATTTGCAGCTGATTTCCCGGAGGCTGGGCCTCATGCAGCACCACAGCAATGGAGGGGGCAGAATTCTACCTCTAACTGCTGTGAAGGTCTCCAGGAAGGATCTATCGGACCTGACCAGAAGAATAATTCCTTCCCATCTGTTTTTGTCTGGGCAGTTGAGGCTGGGAGTGAGAGGATCGCAGTGAGGGAAGACTGCCATGCATCTCCCCCGCATGGACGCAAAGGCACTTAAGGGAGGTGTTGAATGATGGGCACTCTCTTGCTAACAGATGGCCTCTGGTGAGTCCATTTTGTGTGCTTTTACCTAATGGTATTTTCAGTGTGGGTCAGGGACAGATGTGGAGGAAGCGCACACACGAATGCATACACAGAGAGAAGACATGATCCTTGAGTCCTTCAGTTATTTTACATTCAGAGTTGACTGGGCTGGGTTTAAGCCATCTGTCACCTTTACAACTGACAAACGGAGGCCAAGGCTTCAAAGTCCTGGAATCCTTTTTCATATGAGAACCTCCTGCAAACAGCATCTTCATCCTCAGGTTCCCAAATCCCACGGCATAAAAACCCACCTAATTCTGCTTCATCCACTTTCCAGTTTATAAAACTTGGGACAGGGGAAGACACATCTTCTCAGTTCCCATGCAGTGGGTGCCAAGAGCCCAGGCCTCAGATGAGTTTCCTCCATTGGAACCCTCCTCTTTCTTCATATGCCCAGTGTCCCGTGCCATGCCTTTCTGCTCCAGAGTGTCCCAAGAGTAAAGAGAGCACTTGGAGCATCGAGACCAGCCATAAATACTCTCTTAATAAACCTGCCCTAGAGTAGGACCTTTCTCTTAGGAGGAATTTTTCTTGCCACAACATAAATTTCCTGGAAAAGATAGAGTCGGGTCACACAGTGTAGCCTATTATGAGAACCAGAGTAATAAAAGAGGCAGATAATTTATGTGTCTCTGGGTTCCTTATGCTTATCTCAAAGTAGAGGAGCCAAGATGTGGAGACAAACAGAGAAGTGAACGTGAGACTGGAAATACTGTGGGCAATTTGCCTGGTGCCTTCTTTGCAAGGCATTTTCAAGATTAATGTTGACATCGCCAATGATAAGCACACTTTTTCTAGGAAGAGGCCATCTGTCCTCTATCCTTTACTAAAGGTACAGGAAATAGGAATCAGCTACAACAGAAATTACTTTTACATCTCACTGAGAAAGAATCACAGTGTGAGGATGCAGGGACTGGTGGCATCTTAGTCTGGTGATGGATTCTGATATTGGTCTTTTGGGTTCTGCCGATACACCCATGCCCACTGCAGCTCCCATGGCTGGGCATGCAGCATGGCCCCAGGAACCCCAGCTTAGGAGGCTTAGCCAGGCTTATCAAACCAAAGGACATCACTCTAGCAAATACACTCATTTATATTCCCTTTCCCACACCAGATTCTGAACAAAGACTGCATGCAGATATAGAGATTTAAGGGAAATGAAGGCAGCCATGCAGCCCTACCTCAGTGCCCTTCCTGGTGCTACCTTGCAAGCCTGGCTGGTGATTCCCTGACACAAAACATCATTCTAGAACAACCTTCTGCCCATCTTTGCTGGTTTTTGCAAATCTCCCAGAACCAGATAGATGTTTCTTTCAGGACCAGGACTCTTGGGATGCTCTGTGGCAAAGAGGACTTGAAACAGGTAGGTTTGGGTTCCTTGTTGGGTGGGTGTAGGAACAAAAAGCTGAGACCACACTGGGCATCTCAATTTCCCCTATTTAGTACAATGTTTGTTTTAGGTTTGTCATACATAACTTTATATTCTGCTATAATGAAAAAAAAAAAACCGTGTCATTTGCAAGAAAAATGGGTGAAACTCTGGGTTACCATATTGTATTATTGTGTTAGTCAGGGTTCTCTAGAGTAACAGACCTAATAGAATCCCCTCAGGGATGGAGTGTAACCTGAGAGTTGTAAGCTGAAATAAACCCTTCCCTCCGCAAGTTGGTTTTGGTCATGGTGTTTTATCACAGCAATAGAAACGCTACTGAAGACACATATTAATCAAAATAAACCAGACTTGGAAATACACAAATCACATGTTTTCTCTCATATGTAGAACTTAGACTTGATGTACATGTGACATAAAAGTAGAATGAAGACTATTTGGGAAGAAGAAAGTGACTAGCAGCTGGGGGAGCAAGAGGAGATGGGAGAATGGATATGCTCAAAGCACATGACGTACTGGATGGAAATCACCATTGTGAAACCTGTCACTCTGTAAACTGAAAATCTGTTAATCAAAAAAAAAAAAAAAAAATGAAGGACCAAAAGAAAACACGAAATAATTCTCCTCCTAAAGAAAGTGCCTCCAAAGTACTTCCCTACCAGAATATCCTGATCTATCTTAATTTACCTCCATTCACTTCTATACAGAGAGGACTTCTGATCACCCAGAGACTCCTGTGACCTGCCCCCCCCCCATGCCTTACCTAACCCCATCTACAGCAGGGTGAAGTCTGGAAGGCATGGCAGCTGCGGCTGTGGTGTTCCCCATTTGCCTTCTTTCTACAGGAGCTGAGTCTGGCTTCCTGAAGCTTTGCTTCCCCAGGATGTGATGTCCACAGATTCCCCTCTGATCTCCTTAGTCACCTTCTTGCTTGGCATCTTGCTATGGCTCCTGTGAGAAGCCTGGAAACACAGCCTTGAGGGTCTTCTCAAGCTGAGCACGCAATCTCCCTTTGTTATTGATTCTAGTCAGTTACTGTCACGATCACTTCATGCAGATTCCCACACCTGTACCTGTGCCTTCTTTTCCCTTATCAGGAAATCTTCTCCATCTTTTTCCCTTTTCTATAGCTAATGAGCTCCTAACCATACCTCTAGGCCCATGCTGACTTCCCCACCTCTTTGTCATTCAGCTGTTGTACATGGCCCATTTCATGGTCTACATGTCTTCTGGCCTTTCCCCAAGGGGTGTGTTCATGCCCATCAGCTATGTATCACACCATCTCATGACCACATCCCCCACTGTACTGGACCAGTCAAGAATAGGCAGCAACATCAACTGTCTTTGACCCTAAGCTCCTAGGAAAGCCTCTGGAACCTTCCAAGACCAGCTACTAAAATGAGGTCTGTGCTCCAATTAACGTTCCCAGATATCCTGAATGTTACCAGAGGACAAGCAAGCAGGGTTTGGCTAAATGTTAGCTTGAGTGGAGAGAGCATCAGTAAAGAAGTGGGAAAGAGCTGGTTAGGGGAAAGACCAGCTCCTAAGACCTGGAGGAGGCAGACCACCTAGAGCTGCCAGACTTGGTCCACCTTTGGTCTTTTCTGGAAGCAAACTATTAGGGAGCATCCTGACACGGCATTAGACTGAGCGTCTGAGCAATCCTATATAGGTACTAGGAAACTCAGCAGTGTATAGCCCCCCCCCCCCCAGAACAGCCAAGAACCAGATCTTCAGCAGCTGCTGCTTAGGGTCTCAGGTGCCCCAAGAAAATCAACAACACAAAGGATGTGACTGATGTTGGCAGCTATGGCCAATTGGACTGCTCAACACCTCACAGAGTCTCAGCTCGCCACACGACCAGCTTCAACCCGGAGTTTGTATGGAGCTTTGCAAATGGCATTTGAAAATCTGCTGTGGTCATGTTTGAGAGTAAGTTAAAGAAAGGAAGGTGTCACTAAAGTGGAAAAATGGAACATAGAGAAAAAGGAAAAAAGGCAAAAAGTGGGGTAGGGGAAGGGGAGGGGGAGGAAAGGGGAGAGGAGAGGTATATGCCAAACAAACCCACTAGCTGGATGGACTCTGGTGGATGTAGACAGGTGGAGGGGAGGGGAAAGAAGGGGAGGAGAAGGGAGGGGAGAGAGAAAGAGGGGAGGGGTGGAGAGGAAAGGGGGACATGCCAAACAAACCCACTAGCTGGGTGGACTCTGGAGGATGTAGTCAGGTAGATAATGCTGAAATCCATGGTCTGTTGTGACCTCACCAGGGATGGAAACAGAAGAGGGAATGGCAGCCTTTGCTCATGATGTCTTCTCATTGCTCATGGGCCAGAACTGAGGCTCTGCTAAGGTTCAGCCTCCCACCTTCTGACTGAACTCCTGCTCACACCCACTTTTTGCAAATGACTTGTTTGAAATGTTAGTTCTGGCACACGTGTGGCACACACACACACACACACACACGGACACACACACATGGACACACACACGGACACACACACTGTACTTCCATATCATCTTACTAAATCCCCCTTGTCCATTGGCTACTCCTGGAAGACATCTGAAGGACATTTACAGCCCTCTTAGATTGTGTGTGAGCACTCTAGGTGCCCCTGCCAATTCAGGGGGGAAGGGTAGTCTAGCTGTTAGTGATTGCTCCTTTGACCTCCACTTAAATGTATATGACATCCAGGTGCTCTGCTCCTCTCTGACATAAACAGGCTCTTCCTCTTTTGCAGCATAAAAGCCGTGACCCCACCCACACATCTCCCAGCCACTCCCATCTCCTCCCCTGCACAGGCAAAGGCTGCATAGGTCACCATAGGTCATCGCTGGCTATTTTCTCACCTCCTTCCCTCCTCCACCCATCACCAGTTCTGCCTCCTCCATTGGAAATTCTCCAGCCCCAAGTCATCAAGGACCACCAGGTGACTGAAGCCAAACCCCTTTGCAGCCTTTCTGGGTGGTGATGCTATGCACCATTAGAGCCTCTGGAAAGTGTGTCCCCTGCTGAGACCCCTGTACAACCTCCTGATTGCCTCCAGCCACCTTGCCTCATTCATTCAGCTTCTTCCTTTACTGAACATTTGGACACTGAAGTTCCTCAGGTTCTCTCTTCCATCCTTACTCTCTTTCTATGATGCTACCCGCTCTGTGGCTACCATCACATATGTGTCCAAAACCACCTCTCCATCTCTAGCCCCACCCTCCCATCAGGCATGAGATCCCTGAGGAACTAAGCCTGTGAGTCACACCACCGGCTCACAGCCTCATCGCCGGACCGTGAAGTGCAGCATCCTCAAAGAGCTGCTCCTTCGCTTTGCCCCAAACTTCTTCCCATGTAGCTGCCAGCTCTGTGATGAACCTTTAGTAACTCAGTTCACTCTGTTCCCTGGAAGCTGCAATGGCCTCCACACCCCTGATTCTATCTGCCCTAGCTGTCAGAGGATGTCTCTCGGCTCCAATCTTCCCTTACTTCTTCCTCAAAGAGATGGGGCTCTAAGTAGTTCTAGTCTGTGGCTGGCACCCTGTTAAACTGTCATCAGTGGGACCCTGGCAGGGAAGGAGTCTCTCTTCTCGGTGCCAGCATGCTTTTGTCAGATTATTAGTCATGCTTCCAGTGGACTAGCGAGAAGCACACACAGAGAACAGTGGTGAAGGTCATTAGTTGCACCGTGTCCAGCCACACATCCGGGGCCGTGATCTTTGTGTGAGTTTGAGGATTGGCCTGGCCCAGAGGTACTTTCAGAGATGCCTGCTTCATTCTATCTGCCTTGTAGTAAGTAGCCTGTGAGTCTTGAGGAGGGCAGCCTTTTCCAAGTTTTCCCTTTCTTGGGGACTTTTCCTCATCCTCAAGTGTCCTAATTAGGGCTCTATTGTTGTGATGAAGCACCAGGATCGTAGCAACCTGGGGAGGAAAGAGTTTATTTGGTTTAAGTTTCCACATCACTGTTCGTCATGAGAGGAAATCAGGACAGGAACTCAAGTAGGGATTGTTGATTTCTGTGAAAAATTAAACCAAATATTATCAGGTTATGTTCTACTTATCTATAAAAATTTTCCATTGCTTTTCCATCCAGGTCAAAAATGTCTTTTCCCTGTTGAATAAATGTTATGTTCTTGTTGGAGTTTCCGACCCTAAACGTGTGCTTTCCTAATGAATTTGCCTTCTTTCTAACAACTTTAACAGAAACCTATTTCTTTTCTTTAATTGCTTCTAAGCTTTAGGCTTTTACTAAATCTTTGAGTTAGCATTCAATGTAATGGTACTGCGATGGCATTTTCACACCTGTGTCCCTACATCTGCCTGTGTGTCACGTGTGTGTCACATGTGTGTCACACATGGTTCTCTCCTGTTCTTATTCTCTACTTTTATCTAAGATCTCTTCCCTCCCTCTCATGGTCTTCTTCCTACTTTAATGACCTATATCACACACACAAACACACACACACACACACACACACACACACATACACACACACACACAGACACACACACACACACACACGAAAATCTATATTCCACAACAGATTCCATCTGTTTTTCTGCAAATGCCATGATTGCATTTTTCTTTGCAGCTGAATAAGATGACACATGTATATGTCCCATTTTCCTCTATTGATGAACAACTAGGCTGGTTCTCTTTCTCGTCTACTGTGACTAGCAGTGTGTTAAACATGGTTGCATATGCTCCTCTGTGGCTTGTTGCCTTATGGCCCTTGTATATGTTCTAAGGCGTATATGACTGGGTTATGTGGTAGCTTAAGTTTTACTTTTTCAAGGAACAGTGTCTTCCATCATGGTTCTATCTATTCATGGCCCCACCAGCAGTGTTTAAGGTTTCCTCTTTTCCCACATCTCCTCTGTTAGATGGTATTTCTGGATAATGGCCATTTTATCTGAAGTGAGATGGAATCTTAAAATATTTCATCTGCATGTATTTATGGAAACAGATGTTGAACACCTTTTTAATTACCTATTGGCCACTTGTATTTCCTCTTTTGAGAACTGTCTGTTCATTTCATTACCTCATTTGTTTATGAATTTTTTTCAGTTCTTTATGTATTTTGGATATTAATCTCCTGTCTGATGCATAGCAGCTAACACTACTGAGGCAGGGCCTATCTTACCTATCGCACCCATTAGTGTTTGCTTTGAGAGCTCCAACACTCGGTGCAATCATTGCTACATCTTCTTAATTGACTGCTCCCTCTATTTACATACAGTGTCTTTATCTCTTCTGACTAATGCTAGTTTGAAGTCTACTTTGTTAACTCTCAGAACAACTCCAGGAGCTTGTTTCAGCTACCAACCAATGAAATCACAGGAACTGGCAAACACGTTTTAATAACAAGTTGTGGATCCAACTACTCATGATCTCCAACACACACACACTTCACTGCCAAAGACACCCACAGACTGAAAGTCGGAGAATGGTAAAGTAGAAAATAAAGAGACTAATCTTTTCTCACATTACACAGTGAAAATACTAGTAAAAATGCAGTTCTAAGAAAACAGAGGGGAGGGGATGAGGAGCAAAAGAGAAGAAAAGATGAGTCGCTGGAACACCATCTTTCTGGTACCCAGAAACTGGAGGCTGCCAGCCATGTGCACAGCCTGGGGAGCTACTGTGGACCATGTTCTCCAAGTATAATAACCTTACATCTTCAAACCCAGTGATAGACCAAAGTAATGATGCCACTCGAGCCTGGCCCAATGGTGAGTCAATAAGCTTATCAGAGTTGCTCACAGGAACAGGGGTGAGAAGATTCTTACAGGAGAGTGGGTGGCCCCAAAGCAGCCACACTATCAAAAAATCTCACCCCATCATGGATGATGACTTTCCTTATAGCTGCATCACATGAGTTTCCCCTTCAGTGACCTTTCACCCTCTGTATATTCTAATACCTCCCAGGCCTACGTTCCTATAAGAAACACCTGACAGATGTTCCTGCAAATAAACTCAAGACATCTTTTGGACCACCAAGCTAGACTGGATAGAATTATTACTTTGACCCACTGATCATCTACCTGGGAAGAGGAGATGTTCAAGTGTCCCTAGTAAAAGCTCACCCAACAGGAGGATAAACTTAAGTTAAACTTTTGATTCTTGTCTTTCCTGTTGCTTTTGTCGGTGTGGGACCCTGTACTGGACATGTGTCTGTTGTCCCTCAGAGATGTCATCTCCTTGGTGTACATGTCTTCACACATCAGTATGCGTATATGGGACCTCTGCTGACCACACGTCGGTTTACAGTCTGTCATCTGGTCACATTTTTTCACTCTCTGACACTGCCCAGATTATATCCTCTGGGGTGGCTAAGGTTCTAGCTGCAGGAGGAGAGAGCATGTCTCTTGAGTGTGTTGATAGTAGATGAAGCAGCCTTAGCAGTGAGAGATCCATACAAGTGAACCTGTCTTCATACTTCCCAAGCCCCTGCCAATGGATCATCCCTCTGGAGGGATACAGCTAAGGATGCCAAGGACTCCAATGGAGCCTCAAAGTCCTCAGATTCTATAGCAGTGAACACAGATAGTTGGCTCTAAAGACTGGGCATCTTGCTGACCTCAGGCTAAGGGCTAACAGATTCTACTGCTATTCTTAGCTGACAAGACCTGATCCAGCCCACCGAGGGTAGGGGTACATTTTTTATGTACGTCATTTCCCAAGCTAAGCGTCCAGAGTCTTCTACTTTAATGCTTCTCAGTATCTCCCCTTCCCATGCTGCACAGCAGCATCCCAGGGCTGTCTTTCACTTTAGATTCTAGAGATTCAATTCCAGAGACCTGGTTCATAATTGTTCCCTGTTCTCAGTGCTCCACCGCTTTTATGCAGTTAAACTCTCCTAAGATGGTGCTAGCTGCTGTCCTCCGAGTGCTGTAGAGTAGCAAATAGGACCCCACTCACCTGCTGACACGTGCCTATGGGAGAAGCTATAACTAAATTTAAGGCTTGTGATAGCTGCGCAATTGTCCTGGGAGCGAGCCTGCCTGTCTTACCTCCTGGGCTTCCTGGCTTACATTTGGATGGTGCTTCTGCTCCCCTTGCTCCAGGCCTGGGAGTCACAGGGTTGGAGCTGTGTCTAGTGTGCCTGTCTTCTTTTCAGGCCCTCATCCATCTTCTTCTTGACACTTTTCAGCTTCTCCATTACCGCCGTTGTGATTGCGGACACTCTGGCTTGTTTAGCTTTGGAATAGCCTATTCTTTCTGAAGCTGACTCTTCTCAGCCCTGTCATGCAGAGGCAGCTTGTCGTCTGTCAGTTTAGCTGATAGACTAGGCTTTGAGTTTACAAACTCTTCTTGCACATAGAATATAATTGTAGTTTTTAAATCTGTCTTTGTTTTTACTAATCAGGGGTCTCTTAAAAGGAAAAGCACAGAAAAACCATTCTGCCACTTGGGGATGGTGGTTTTTTTTGTAGTTATACACAGTTCTCTCTCTCTCTCTCTCTCTCTCTCTCTCTCTCTCTCTCTCTGTGTGTGTGTGTGTGTGTGTGTGTGTGTGTGTGTGTGTGTGTGTGTGTGTTTCTATCTCATTACATGAAAAGTTGGGTCAATAGGACTCCAAGGATAATACATAACTGGATATGCAGTCACCCTGTAGGACCTCATTGGTGGCTGACGGCCAGCGGGTAGAGTGCAGAAGGGCTCTATGGTGTCCTCTAGTCTACACTAACAGAACCCACATTACATTACAATAAGGAGCACACTGCTGTGAAATGAGAGTAACAGTACAGAGAGCATCAGCAGCTTGAAGAAAAGGGACTATCATTTAATAACCACATATAATCAAATCAGATCAATTAAAGGGGTTAATAAAACAACAACAAAAATCAATGGGCTACTGTTGTCATTTTTAAGGCACTTAGTTAATTGGACAGAACTGAAGAACTCAAGTCACACAATGTCAGCACAATTTTACTGAGAAGCTTGAACGCCAAGTGATGTCAAGAGTTCCTGAGAGGAGACAGTGAAATGAGCTACGGAGAAGCAGAACAGAATAAAATGAGAAAATAAAAATTTTACAACCAACTGTACCTTTTGGATTTTGAAAGTTTTAATAAAAATTCATTAGTTCTTTTAAAATATTGTATTCTGATCATATCCACCTCTCCCTAACTTCTCCCAAATCAACTTTGCCCATTCCTTACCTACTGGACTTTGTGTCTCCTTTTTTTCCTATCCAGAAGGTCCAACTTATGCTGCCCATATACTCTTGAATGTGTGGTCTTCCACTACATCATGGTCAACTTATCAGGTTAGTTTGAATCTTCAGATATAGTTTCATTTGCAGTGCCCATGGAGGTCAGGCTGTGGGGACAGGAGATCTTCCAAGAGTAGACAGAACTTAGTAGCAAAACGGCTTAGTGGGGAATAATGAAATCGGAAGGGTTAAACTGAAGTGGGGGATAGAAACACGGGGGTTGAGGAGGAAAGGGAGGAGGGATACATAATACTAAAGAGCTTTCCAAAGAGTCATATGGAAACCTAGCTACTACTGTAGAAGTACACACACACACACACACACACAGAGACACACACACAGACACAAACACACATAGACACACACAGACACACACATAGACACACACACACACACACACACACACACACACATATATATATATATAGAGAGAGAGAGCACTAAAATGGAGCTACCTTACAGCAACATGGTGACAATGGCCCTACAAGACACCACAAGGTAATAAAGAAAAAGCCTAGTGGCAGGAATGGGTTTCCTCTTTTAGCGCTGTTGACCAGTGAGGTTCCATAGACTCCCCAGATATTATAGGCTGTTGCCAATGTTATTTGTTTTCCTCCAGAAATTGATTGTCAGACCCTATTGCTGAAGACACCATGTTCTTGAGTCACAGAACATGAACACATTAAGTTGGTAGTTACCTACAAACATAATTTCTGCTGGCTAGCTTTCATGGTGCCAGAAAATGCTATACACACTACTGGAGAAGGAAAGAAATCACCATTTTACCCAACTATGAACACTATGAGCTATAATGATGACGCTCCTGTCAAGGCATGGCCACTGATGTAATAGCTCCACTGACATAGTGGGAGTAACGAATCACTCTCTGATAGTCTCCCAAGTCCTGATCCAAAATACGAATCCTGTACCTGGCACCACTGTCTGGCTAAAACAAAACAAAACAACAGCAACAACAACAAAACAGTGACTAGACAGGTTATAGGCCCTGGAAAAAATGATTACAATTGTTCTGTTAAATGGACATAATATGAAACTGACACCTAATGACTTATCATTTTACCTATAGATTAATAAATTTTCCAATATATCAGAGTAGCTTCTTTTTGTAATACATGGTGCTAACACAGAGTCTTTTACCTGATTAAGGTGTCAAGAATAAGAGACTGTGGAATGCTAAGCCCCCAAATATCTAAAATATAGTTTCATTTGGAATACCCATGGAGGTCAGGAAATTGGGAAGAGACCATGGAGGTAGGGTCAGGGGGATCTTTCAAGCATAGACAGAACTTACTAGTTTGAAGGCTTGGAAGGAAATAGTAAAATAGGATGGGTTAAATTGGAGTGGCATTTATAAGAGGAGAGTAGAGGAGACGCTAGAGGGATCATTTTTGAAGAGAGGGCTAGAAGAATCTCAGAGCAAGAGGCCATGAGTCAATGACTCCAAGGAAATAGTATCTTCTGAACATACCAGGACAGTTGCACACATGAGTTCACATCAGTTATGACAGCATGCACATGTCACATGATCTGTGAAAGCTCAATTCAGACCAAATCCCCATGTGGAGAGAAAATGTAGGAACACAGTCCCACTCCAAGCAGAGGAGCCATTGGCAACTGATAACACCTGGGATAGAGAGAGTCAGTTTTCTTTGAGCATAAGGCCCCAAGGTACAGCTTTTAAAAAGCGTGCGCTCCAGAAAACCTAAATATAACAAAAATCTAACAAAAAACAAAAAAAGAACCGCCACCCCCCCCAAAAAAAAAAAAAAAACAAGCCAATAATCCACAGCTTTCCTTTGAGATAACGTCCAGCCTGGAGCACAAATGTCCACATAATCTCTCGGAAGAATTTTGATAAGAATTCAGGCGATACTGAGTTTCGCCGGTTCTCAGAATCTGAGGGAGAACTGAGCTGACTATTAAGTGTGGCAGCATCACGTGTAGTTTGCTTTTTTCCCCAGCATCCCAGCAACTGGAAAAGCCAATTCCATTGGATGGCATTCAGACATGTCTCCCAGCCAACTCTCTGAACAGCAGCATCCATCAAAGTGGTCCTCAGTAACTTTACTTCCTGTCTGCCCTTGACACAGTAATGCTGATTGGGTAAGCATCAACCTCCATGGTCGGGGCTGCCTCCTCTGCACACAGGGGTACAGTCCCAGAGGAAAAGATATTTGGGGATTTCGTGTTCTACTGTTGGTGGCTCAGTAGTGGCTTGATTGATATTAAAGGCCGTCAAAGTTCACTCCTCCAGTTTCTCTGTTTTCATCATTAAACTCTTCATCTTAAGGGCAGATCTCTAGCTGGGACTGGCTAATGACATAAGCAGTTTGGTTGTCTCCTCCTGAGTGCTGGGCAGCTGTTCTCCACTTCTCCAAACTGATGTTTCCAACAGGCATTGCAGAGCGTTATTCTTCGTGGTGTGGAGCGTGGCCTCGAACTCACCACCACTCTGTTCTATGTTGTTCAGGTACCCAAACTGCATGCAGACTGTGCTGGCCAGACTTCAATGTTATTTTCATTAATACCCTTAATCAGGGGGATGGATGTGCTAGAAATACAAAACAAACAAATGAACCCCCCTTCCCTTCTAGATAGATTTTATTTCATTCATGTCCACTCTCAAATCTGGTATTGCTACATCTCATCCATTCTAACTCTTTGGAGATCAGCGTAGCTGTGTCTGACATGAACATCAAACCTTCTATCCAGAGTGACTAGCAGCACCTAAGAATGTAGAAGTTCCAGGCCATAGATGTCTTTTCTGTGGATGGGTCATTGATGTTCTATCATTCTTAGGACCAAGTCTATGATACTATTTATCGTACAAATACTGCCTACCTTGGTCATCCCAGCTCATTGCGTGACAAAGATCTCCAGGAGATTGTCCCATCATGACATCATGCATTTAGTAGGGCTGTAGTCTTGTAGCTGTTGTTTTTCAGGGTCTCGGGACACAAATAATAAGTTCCTGAATGGTGAGTTTGCTTCCTGCCAACCGAGCCTTATTTATCATGTTTTTCAAATACAGGCTTGGAGAGCACAGCATGCTAACTTCTCCTGTAATCGTCATTGCCAGGGCACTCGCAGCCTTTATTTCCTGATTTTCTTTAGGGAAAAACTTCCAAAGACTTACAGTAGTCTTTCTCTAACATTCCACCCACACCAGGTTACCTTTTCCTAATGGGACAGTAGATCCTCCCAAGAGGCACGCTGCAGCCCTCACACATGTAGGTCTAAGCTCTCTCCATGATGAACTATGGAGCTTCTAAATGGAGCTTGTACCAGCTCCGTTGTCCCCAGAGCCTCTGGGCAGCTAAGCCATGGAAGTCTGGCTTCTAGGGATGGAACAAGTTCATGTGCCATGTGAAGGTTGACAGGTCTCTCTCCAGGGCTGCAGCAAGTTGCAGTTTTCTGTGATACTGACAGAGTTTAAGGCCCTTTCTCCTGGAGTAACATGAAAGGAGACACAACAAAACCAAAAGTGTGAATGCATTTGGTGATTCTTTTGCTTCAATGGAACATATGTTGACACCAAGAATTCTGACTGGGTTAGAGATGGGTGAGCAAGATATGTCCAGGTCGGCTGGCTGCTTTCCTTGTGTGCAGGCCTACATCACTCTTCAGCGTGTTCCAAGCTTTTGATCAAACCTCCGCTGCAGCACAGACATCGCACCTCAGACTACTCTGAGTGGCCGGGTGCAGTGAGGAAGATGGCGCCACCCACCAGCCCAGGCTTTCCATTGCTGCTGAGTAAGTGCACACTGAAATCCAGGACATGGTCAGGGCACACCCAGTGGTGTTTCCTGTCCCATTTCAATCTAGTTCTCACAAACAGGGAATGCTGTCCACTTCCAAAAGGGAGCTGGTTAGCTGTGAGAAACACCCCCAGCCATTCTCTAGAAATGAGTGTGTGGCTGTTACTATGAACCCTGGGATCCTGATACTATTTGACCATCTTCAATAGACCATGAGAGAAGCAGGTCATTCTGGAAGCAGGACAGAATTAGCAAAGTAAATATAGGTAACGGGGTGGTTTCCGTGGGCCACAATTGGCCAGGATTTCAATGAGCGTGTGTGCCATGGGCTGGCAGGTGCTGCCAGCACTGATGGGAAATGTCACTGTCATCTCTTGGGTTTCTCAGCTACTCAGTTGGTCACTACTATCTAGATATAGTGGCCTCACCATCAGAGCAGTGGGGCAGCTTTACCATGAACCAGGCCAGTTGGACAAGCTGGCCGCAGTCCAAGCCTCCTTATACCTTGCTAACTTCAGAAGGGAACAAGCCAGTGAGACAACTACACAACTACACCTGTCCCTGTGTCCTCCACTCCTTGCTTATGGCCTCCCACCAGCTCTCCCCTCTCCGAAGAGCCTTAAAATAAAATCTTGAAAAACATTTTTTTCACTGGTTGGTTTAACTTTATAACAAATACTGATGTAGTTAGACCAATCTTTCCACTGTATTTCCAATTTACTGTGTTTTCTCCTTTTTCTTTGTTCTTCTTATTCTCCCTCTTCCTATACTCACCCTCTTTCTTTTTAACTGGAGGAACTGGGTGAATATGAGGGGGGAGGGGGAAGGAGAGGGGGATGGATAAGGAGGTTGGGGAGGGGGAGGGGCTAGGGGAGGGGGAGGGGGTAGGGGAGGGGGCAAGGATGACCCAGGCTTTCTCTTATTTCTGCTTTCCTACTTGTCATCTTAAGGATCCAAGCTTAATTCCCCTTCTTCCTCGCTCGTGACTACTTGAAAATTATCTTTCTACTTCTCTTGCTTTTATTAGCTACCATTACATTTTAATGTGCATAGTAGACTCTACAAAGTTACAAAGTTAATATCGCAACTTCCTTCCAAACAAGAAAGGAACTTTAGAATGCATTTTATCCCAGCGGCTTATCTCCTCCTCGCATCAGCCGACTTAGGGGGCCGCCTTGAATTTTAGTTTTACCTTTTTTTTTTTCATTCTTTAATCTTTGTCATTGATAAAGTGACCAAAAGACCTGCTCTCTCCTCACACACAAAAGGGGGGAAAGAAAATAAAAGAATTATAGTCTTCCTCTCTTGTACAACATGATAGGTGTTTGAAGATGCACAAGTGGACAACAGACACACAAAGAATCCCAGCATCACCAATCACCAGGGAAGGATGCCTCGCACCACAGATGAGGGCTAGTAAGCAGGGAAACGCCAAGCACCACAAGATGTGGACAACCCAGAACCCCTGGGAGGTTACAAAATCTAAAACATTACAGCTGAGAGGGCTGCTCTTCAATAAAACTAAAAAGAGTTATTATGCAGTCCCCCAGACCCACTGCTATTTCACCTCAGCATCCATGTTTACTGCAGCTCTGCTCAGGACAGCAAGCAGCAGAAGCAGCCTGGGTGTTCATTAGCAGGTGAGTCAGTCGATATGCACAAGCAACTCCAATTTAGCAACAACAAATGAGATTATGCCACATACTGGAAAATGGATGGGAATTCCACGTCCGACAATATGCCTGCCCAAAGTAACTGAAATCAGGGTGCTCAAGAGATACTTGTGCTTTCATGTTTGTGGAATAATTCTTCACCACAGCTAAACTGAGGGCATCAAAGTTACCATCGACAAACGAGTACATAATATAACCCATGTACAGATGGTAGTGTCCCTCCTTGGAGGAAATGGAATTCAGACACTACATCACAGAGGAGCCTTGAGATGTATGCTAATGAGGTAAGAATGAGACAAATATTCTGCCATCCCTCTTCTCTGAGAAAACTGGAGAAAATCCACAAGTGTAAGGTAGAATCGTAACCCTGTGAGTCAGGAGGAAGGATACAGAATTTTGTTTTTATTATATTCAAAGAGTTGTAGTGATTGATGGGAGTGCTGGTTGGATATCTGTGAAATGGCGTTTAGGCCATAGAGTTGCGTTCTTTAAAATGAGTAAGAAAGTAGTGCCCAGAATGGTGGCACATGGGAGGTAAAGGTAGGAGATCCATGTGTTGGAGTCTTGAATATCCAGAAAGATCCTATCTCACAAACCTAAACTGAGAAACAATGATTAAGATAGTAAATTCCATGCTGCTATTTCAGCAATGCCTATCTGGGTCAGTCAGCATCCTGGTTCTGCCTGGCATGTTGACACCTAGGTTCCATGGCCAGGCACCCTGTAATCACACAGGAATGTGAACATCCTTTGCTCTCTTGTGTGCTGTGATTCAGAGCAGCTTTGTCTGTCCTGGGTCCTGGTTGTTACTCAGAGGGAAATGGCTGCCTGTCTAAGCCCCTCTGAGAAATAAGAGTCCTGGACAGGAAGGCTAATTATTGGAGCCACTAAATTGGGGGCCAAAGCCTCTTCACAAATGAGTCAGTTTTGCCTGGAAATACCTAAAATTGCTAAATATATGTTCATTTTTTTTCAAGGAATATTTACTTGATGACTACTGTTCTTTGTGTCTCTTTCCAACCAAATGAGTGACGATCCCGGAATTAAGCTCCACCTGTGACGGTTGTCACATTGCCTGACAATCTGAGGAAATTCTCTCGGTAAGGATAGTTCTGTATGCAGGGCTATTTGGTTGGTGGCCTTGGTTCCAGAAAACATTGAGATCAGTCTACAAATCTGAAGCAAATTAGATCCAGGCAGGAAGAGGTGGTTAGGGGGCACCTGCTGACATTTCAGAACAGTGTACAATGGAAGCACAAAGAGAAGTTTGGGCAGTGGCCGGGAACTATGCCTTCCCGATAGCACCTACCCACAAAAGGGGGTGTCCTTTGTGCTGACCAGCTCTGCTATCACTTCAGGGCTCACAATTGCCAAGACCAACACGGCCAGGGATAGGACTTCTATCTAGAATTACCTATCAGGTATTTTTCCTTCGGTATATAAAGTAGAATTATATCCCTGTGGGCCAGGAAAAAAGCAACAGAATTTCATTTTTGTAAAATTCAAAGAGTTCTAGTGATTGATGGTAGTGTTGGTTGGACATCTGTGAAAATGGGGTTCAGGGAGTTACACGTCCCTGTGACCAGGGTCCCTGACAGAAAGCAAGCTGACAGAGGAAAGATTCGTGTTAGCTTATGATTTCAGAGAGTGTTAGTTCATCACAGAGGAGCACGTGAGGTGCTATATCTTAGCCCATGGTGTTCAGACTGTGTGGTGGCAGCTGGTCATCTTATTGGACCAATAAGCAAAAAGCAGCTACAGGCAAGAACCAAGCTATAACATACTTCAAGGTCCAGTCCAGCAACCAACTGCCACCAGCCAGCTCACAATTCCCAAAGGCTCCATGGAACCACCATCTTGGGAACAAGCCTGTAAGGACATGTCAGATTCAAACCATAAAAGACTGCCCTTAAGCCCCCAATAAGCATGACTATTTCATAATGTCCAATAGTTTTAGTGATGTAAGTGCTGCTTAGAACTGCAAAGTTCAAAGTCTCTTTTGAGACTCAAGGCAGTCTCCTAGTTGTGAAACCTATAAATAATAACCACTATAGCAATATGTTCTTCAAGTTTACAATAGTGGCCTTTATAACTGTCTAATTGGACACAATACACTCAATAGAAGGAGCCCACGCCTATACAATAAACCTAGCTAACTACCCAGGGCTAGCTGATAATCTGTACCTTAGAAGAAAATCTACTACTGCCACTTTTCCACACCAGTTGCATTCTGAATTCCTATTCATAGATAAGTGTAGCTCTCACCCCCCAAAGATGATTCTTTTTGCAGAAGACAAAGACCTTTTTTTTTTAAATCCACAGTTGCCAAAAATTCATAAAATAACTGACCTTGGGCCCCAACCCTGATCGGTAGATGTACAGCCCAACTTCTATACCTAAGGCTCAAGGAACACTGAGGAAGATGGAGCTGAAAGCTTACCACAGAGGAGAGCCAACGGACTTGAGTCTCTGCTGAGAGATACTGTCTTCTATATACGACAGGGAAGCTGAACCAGGGGAATCTCAATGGTATGTTTGCCTAAACAAGATCCAGTGACACCCCCAATTGATAAGCCGATGTGGACAGGGAAAATCTCAAAAGGCCCCACACCTAGATGAAGAGCTATGAAAATTAATGGCTGCTGAGAGAGGACTGGTCTTCTCTAGAGAGGAACCTCAATCCTGAGAGATCGATCTTAAATATATATACATATAAGTGACACTAAATGCACTCAGCAGGTTGAAGATAAAGATAAGTATATAAATATAGATATAGGTAACAATAACTAAAGAAAAGGACATGAATCTGAGAGGGATTTGGGGGGTCAAGGGAGGAGCTGGAGGAGAGAGAAAATATATAATACAGTACTCAGAAATGAAATATATATATATATATATATTTTTTAAACAGGGTTTCTCTGTGTAGCCCTGGCTGCCCTGGAACTCACTATGTAAATCATGCTGACTTGAACCTGGATATTCATCTGCCTCTGCTCTACAAGTGCTGGTATTAAAGGCATGTGCCACCACCACTTTACTCTCTCTCTCTCTCTCTCTCTCTCTCTCTCTCTCTCTCTCTCTCTCTCTGTGTGTGTGTGTGTGTGTGTGTGTGTGTGTGTGTGTGTCGCAGAGTAAACATTTCCAATCTAAAATCAATGAATAGGACCATAGCACAGAGAAAGAATCAAAGCAAGATGAGACCCAGCAGGACAAACACCAAATCCTTCATCTCCACCTCCAGCTTCTGGGGTAGGTACATGATGGTGTGATGTGAGCATCGGTGACTTGGGTTACATCTCTATAACCCTGATGCCTGTGGCATACACAAGCTCCTTCTTTCTCTAGCTTACTCGGTGCATATAGCCCTCACCTCAGCAAGACTCTGTCCCTGGAAAGACTCCCAGGCTGAAGGGTGAAACTTTCCCACCTAGGATCATGTCATGATTCAGAGAAAGCAGTTGTGTTGTTTCTGAAAAGAGGACTGAACAGATCAGGCCTTTCCATGAGTTATGTGGGAGGGATTTGTCCCCTTGCCACTCATGGTACTAGAAATGCCTCAGCGGAGGACCAGGACATGTTTCCCAGTGGCCCAGGGCATGTCTCACAGTAGCCCAGGGACAGTCTAGCAATGGCCCAGGGCTTACTACCCTGGACTGGAGAGATTGGATCAACTTCTGCCAGTGCTGCTGATGGGAGCCCACCCTGGCCCTTCGTGACCATGAGTCACTTTGCTTCAGCTGTGCCATGTTTGTTGAATGCTGCCTCTACTGGACACAGGTCCCCATACATACTATTCTCATGGAATGTGTGTATGGAATTGAACTTTACAATTTCCCACTTACTCTTGGAAGCAATACCTTCTTTTGTCTTTGCTCAGTTAACCATTTTGAAGTTTATGTCCACTCATGACTCTGATTGCCATTCCATACATAGCTTTGTATTTTAAGTGGCACTGCCATGGCAGGATCTTTTGCCCCCATGCTTCCTGGTTGAAGTCAGTTGATGACAGACAAATATGCCAGCGGTTCCAGTCAACCCTTTGGTTAACATTTGAAAGACTGTAAGTTCAACAACGGAATTCCATGAACATCCACTAGATGCTACCTTAACTGAGAAAGCCCACACTTGGCATTCCTACATCAATTGTCTTCTAGCCAGCTGAAGGCAAACCAAAAATCCAGTAAGCAGGTCAGAGCACTCGGTGTTACAGAGCGCTCGACCCACCAGCTTCTGCCTTCATTTGCGTGTTTTTATCCACAGTACTGGAGTCTCTGCTTTCTCACTCTTAGGCTTCCAACTCACTGCCCAGGTTAGCCCTCGCTGATGAGCTGAAGCCTGGCATCAGCACTCGGCTCAGCCTGTGAGACCAGATCCCTAGAGCCTTGGCCTGCCACCATAAGGCACAGTGTCCTGAATCCGACATCTTTGTTACTAGTGTTTTTCAGCTTTCTAAGAGGTGCACACCATAATCTTACAGGTTACATCTGGAAAACTCTTGAGAAAATCTCTGTCACTTTTTAGATATAGATTATAGATAGAGATAGAGATAGAGATAGACATAGAGATATATAGAGATAGATATAGATATCATGGGGGAATTTGGGGAACAGTGGGGTTGAGTGTGTGGATGAGTGAGTGGTGTGTATAGGTGTGGTGTGTGTGTGATATGAGTGTGTGCATGTGTGCATGCACACCTATAGGCACGCATCTATAGGCGCACGCAGAGGCCAGGCCAGGGCATTGGGTGTCCTCCTCTATTATTTTCTGCCTTATTCCTTTCAGGCAGTGTCCCTCACTGAACCCAGAACCCATATTTATTAGATATTCTGGCCACCAGCAATCCCATGCTGTGTATGTGGGTTAAATGTGTGAAGCCGGAGAAAGGTTTGAATTCCCTCACAAACCCGGGCTCCTCCCATCCTTCTTTTCAAAGCTAATTTAGTTAAGTGTTTAAACAATGTAAACCTGGCAGCTCCCTTCTATTGAAGCAGAGATTGAGTCCAGCTGTCGCCCAGCCCCAACCCTGCAGTGCAGCCTGGGCTGCAGCATCTATCAGCTTTCCTGAAATAGCAAGGCTTGCTTCCTTCCAGGCTTCCCCTGGAATAACCCAGGGAGGAGGCCGCATTTCCTCTGCCCAGGCCACTTATTCATTACCACCCAGTGAGTCCATATTTGGAGAAAAAAATTTCACTGCTGTGTGGAATGAAATCATATGGTTGCAAATAGCCAATATGGACTTAAATCAAAAGGAACTAACAGTGAGATTGTGTGTATATGTAAATCCAGACATGCATCTCCAGAGGAGAGGCAGGGCAAGGCTTGCTCACTCTCTAACAGCAGGTGACAACTGCAGGCACCTTTGATCCTCATTCTTCCTGGTCAGATTCAACTAACTGGATGAGGAGATCCCAGATCCCTCTCGACACAATCCCAGGAATCATCAAGATGCTGCATGCCCAAGTACCATAAAAGAACTAGGGACCAGGTCTTGCAGGCCATGTTTTGAGTGCACCTTACTTCTAAAGTCTTGTTATCATATATTCAGCTTGCTGCTAAGCCAAGTTGATTTCTATCTCATAGGTATGCATCTGATACCTTGCATTAAAAAAAAATGCACTCTAGAAAAAGCAAAATCTAATTTACAACACACTGCGTGTTGGGTGTTTAAGTTCCCTTGAGCTCATTTGTGCTGGGAAAAATCCCTTTGCAAAGGTCTCACTGCCCGCCTGGAGGACAAGGGTATGTATGCGGGGCTGTTTAGGACTTACAAGGAAGATCCCCCCACCTAGACATGGGCCTTTGAGAATGGTGTCCTCCTCCCATAGCAGCAGCGTTCAGAAACACATTCACATGCATGAAACTCAAGGGGGAGTGAGAGGCTATGGAAATCTATGCTGTGCTCAAAATGGAGATGCTACTTATTGGCGACACCAACTACATTTTGGTTGCATCAGTGCTGGGGAACCCTATGACTGCAGAAGAACTAGTGTAAAGGGGTTGTCATGACTAGGCCCCCAGCTTCTCTGCTTCTCTTTTGAATCCATGCTGATGCCCTTCCTAATTTCAGGTGGCATGCTCATCACAGACGCCATTAATATCCTATGACAATAGCCCTCACCCTAGGACCTTTCAATAGCATGGCTGGCCTACCTAAGTTAAAGCTGGGCACTGGTGGGAGTGTAGTTCTACTTGGGGAATTCAACATGACCTGAGGACATAGCTCCAAAAATGTTTAGAGAAGCTGTGCTTTCCCCATCTGGGCTGTACAGGTGACTGATGCTATTTGAACCCACTGTTTCTGTCCAGGTGATCTGTCACCCTCCTGTCACCCTCGCCTACAGTAACAGATGAGAGAAGTCTCATTTTCTTTTCCCGAACTACACTGGATACTTTATACTCACCAGTGAAGAATGCAAAGTTGTTACAGTTTCATTGGCAATCCTTTTGTTTAGCTAAATAAATTAACATGGTTACTATACTATGTCAACAATGAATCCCATTCTGTTCCTCATCCATAGTCTTGCCATTGCTCTCCTAGTATTTGAATTCACCCACTATATCTTTCCCTATTGCCTTATTTTAATATTTTTGGATTGACTAGGCACCCTAATGCAATATTTAGATTTTTTTAACCCAATATAAGATCTCTGATTCAAGATGAAAATTCATCATAATCATTTTCTTAACTGGATTCATATACTTGGTTTTATTTCTGCTGTTTTATTTTTCTTTTTAATAGACCTTTTCATATGTCTGCTATTTTTTTTTCATTTCGGTTTTTCCTTTGTGATTTTGAAAATCATATCTACGTTTGTATTCTTTTATTGATGATGCTTAATCGATATGCATTCAAACATCCACTTCATCTAATTTTATTATCTAAATAAAGCATTTTATTATGTTTGAATATAATATTGAGAATTAATTGTGTGAGTTTTTGTTTCCTTTGGGGGAAAGGAGTTGTTTGGTTTTCATTAGACTTACACCATGAATCTGCCACTCTTGAGTGTGGTATTTTGATTCCTCACTCACTTGACCTATCTAACTCTAATAAGGCTATTTTTTCCAGGCACTCACTTAGTTTTGAGATTGTTTATACAAAAGTCTACTGCCTGCTACAATATAGGCAAAAGACACCTGTGCAGGTGTAGGAACGAGACTCATTTTCATTTTCAACAGCAGCTTTTATAGAATAACACACCCCAGGATTGCCTAGGGACCTCTCCTTTAACCTGACCTGGACACCTCCCTTTAACTGGTCTGAGTGAGCATCTCCCCTCTAACCTGGTGGCTTCATGTGACTTACAGTCCTTTGCTTCACCTTGATTCTGCAAAGACTGACTGGTCAATGTCAGCTTTCTGTTTCAAAGGCAAAGTTGGAGCCAAATGCCATCTGCTTTGCTCCTCACTGAATTTGGGTATTGTTGTTTGCTTGCTTGCTTGCTTGGTTGGTTGGTTGGTTGATTGATTGGTTGGTTGGTTGGTTGGTTAGTTGGTTGGTTTGGTTTGGTTTGGTTTGGTTTTTATTTGGGGTATTTTAGGGTTTTGTTGTTGTTGTTGCTGCTGCTGCTGCTGCTGCTGCTGCTGCTGCTGCTGCTGCTGCTGCTGCTGTTTTGTTTTGTTTTGGTCTTAAAATCAAAACAACTTAGTATATAAGCCTTGGTGTTTTTTTTAAAAAAAAAAAAAAAAAGTTAAGTCTTTCTTTAGCTCAAGAAAGTTCATCCTAAATGGCTGTTTAGTAACTGTCCTGTTGGCTCTCTTCCTGAAGTCCTATCATGTGTATAAATTGAGTTAAACATATCTCTTATTTGCACCAGTCATATAGTTCACTGGCTCTCTCCTCTCTCTTCCAGACTCAGATATCAGAGCTGACCCCCGCTCCATCAAGTCTTGTTGCTCAAGGATCCTTTGCCCTTTTCTGGTTGTTTTCATTTCCTTATCCTTTCCCTAAACTGCTTGTTTGCCTCTGCCCAAATTTCACTGAAGCCAAGCTCTTTTCTGAGGCAGACTGGAAGCAAACATCAGAAGCAGTCTCCAGATTTCCGGTGTCCTGGAGAAACTCAGTTTCTTAGGGAGATGTTGGTTTTGACTCTTCATTTGCTTTCATTGAACTGTGCGTCCTCCTATACCTGGTGATCTTCTGCATGCTCACTGTCATGCAGAAGGTGTGATGTTCCCAGAATCTGCAGTGTATTACAGCCTGAGCCATTCTGCTCCAGAGCCAGGGCAGAGGGAGAAAAGAGAGTTCTATTTCAGAGGTCTCCTGAGAAGAGGCAGCCTGGGGAGATGCTAAGATGCAGGAAGCCTGGTTCTGAGGGGCATGTGGGGCACAATGCTGGACTGCCCTGTCTTCTTTTCATGGCTCTAAAAGTGTCTTTGCTCTTTATAGAGCTGTGGTATAGAGTCATGGCTGTTCCTGACCTGGCCTCGGAGCTATGACTGTAAGTTACCCACAAGGGTAACTTAAAGGAAGGCCTGCTGTCTTTCTGCTCTTGTCACCCCTCCCAACCCCTCAACCCACACTTCTTTGTCAGCAGTGAAGTCATTGAGCATTGTCTCTCATATGTCACAGTAAAAATATTTTCCTGAATTTTCCTCCTCCAACTAAAGTGCCCATTTGTCCCCTGTCTTTGGAACAAATGGTATGTAAGTGTTCTATAAACTCCATCTGCATTTGGAAATTGTTCTGTTGAATATATAGTCCAATTTAACAATAGGGCCCATTGTCAACTTTATTCTCAATACATACTCCAGTCATAAATTATCAAGGCCCACAAGCTGCTCAGCCTCCTATAGGTTTCTGGCAAGATGTTGTACAGATAAGATTTTGTATAGGAAGCAATTGTGGCTTCATTCTGTGATAGGCAAGGTGCCAGGAAATACTAAATCAAGTAGCAATGGAGTCTCTTGAGAAAGTTATTCCTGATCTGTGATGATGGTTCAAACAATGCTGCTGCCCTTGTTTGTGCACTGGAATGACCACTGAGTTATGTCTTATTCTATCAAGGGCCAGCCAGTCTGCCAAGCCCAGCATTGGGGCTGAGACACAGAAAAGCTCCATCATGTTAACTCCCAATGTATGGGAAAGGCCATTTCTTATTACCACGGCATAGCTACGTGTTTGTTTCTCCCAGCACATCTGGCACACCCAAGCCTCCGAAGGCATTGTAGAAGTAGGGGAACAGCATGCTGTGGGTGTGAGGAGAGAGCAAGAATAGAGGGCGAGAAGACAGGGAGAAAATGGATGCCGGCCATTAACAAAAAATGGCCAAGGGTGCTGGGCTGTAGTGGCTCGCGTCTATAACCCCAGCACTCGGGAGGCAGAGGCAGGTGGATGTCTGTGAGTTTGAGACCAGCCTGGTCTACAGAGCAAGTTCCAGGACAGCCAGGGCTACACAAAGAGAAACCCTGTCTCCAAAACAAACAAACAAAAAATAATTGCCAAGGGCCAGGGGAGGCATTTGTTGTTATGCATCAGAATTGCAAGAGAAAAAATAGCTCAGCAAGGTTAGTGTCCAACTGTTCACAAATCTATAATGTTGGAGAGAGAGAGAGAGAGAGAGAGAGAGAGAGAGAGAGAGAGAGAGAGAGAGAGAGATTGTGTTCTCTTATCTTAGTTCTAGAAATTTAAGAATAACATAGCCCAGTAGAAGTGTGATACACACCACATGTGTAATTTAAAATTTTTCTCATAGCCACATTAAAAAGAGCACACAGAAACCACTAAAATCATCAGGAACAATTTATTTGATCCAAAGTATTTGAAACATTCCCATTCTAGCATGCACCATGCATTAACCTGATCTGTGGAATAGGTGATATTCTTCTCTTTACTCCAGGCCTTAGAAACCCAAGTGAGTCTGAGATACATCTGGTGGCCCCAGGTAACTCCAGAAATCCAACATCCTCCATTCCAGTAGCCTTATATACCAACAGGAAGGACCAAACAACTGCTGTGAACAACACCCTTCTTGGACGCAGCATTCTCAGCCCTGCACACCTTTTGTTTTTCTCTGAACCTGAAGCCTCCCTCTCCTCATCAGTATAGACCTCTCTCTGACACCACTTTACCAGCCCCTTGGATAACTCTGCATGGCCTTTTAGGGAGGCTGCACTCATCATGCAGACAAGCTGTAGGATCAAAGATGGATGCTGACCGATGAATGAAGAAAATGTAGAATGTTATGGCTGTCATTCAAACAAAAAGAAAAATGAAATCATGTCATTAGAGCAACATGGATGGAACTGGAGGAAACTGTGTCAAGTCAAACAAGCAAGGGACAGAAAGATAGATACATAAGGTCCTCATATGTCACACCTGGTTTGTTTGTTTGTTTTATCAGCCTAACACAAACTAGAATCATCTGAGAATAGGGAGCCATAGTTAAGGGATTATCTCCATCAAATTACCTACAGACAAATCTCTGGAGCATTTTCTTGATTAAAGATTAATGAGGGAAGGCTTGGGTCACTGTAGGTGATGCCATCCCCGGGCAGGAGGTCTTCAGTTTTATAAGAAAGCAAATGGGGAGCAAGCCAGTAAGCAGCATCCCTCCATGGCCTCTGCTTCAGTTCCTGCCTTGAGTTCCCTTCATGGTAGACTATCAGCTGTAAGATGACATAAACCACTTCCTCTACAAGTTGTTTACGGTCCTGTTGTTTAGCACAGCAATACAAGGTAAACCGGGGCATACGTGAAAGCTAAAACGTCAATTTCACAGAAACAGAAAGCAGAGGAGCAGTCAGCAGAGGGTGGAACAGCGGGGGAAGCTGGATAACAGAAACCAAACTTCAGTTAGATCAGAGGCGCATTCTCTAATGCTACAGAGATCAGCAGGGGACTACGACTTACACCTCACTACAGAATGTATAAAGAACTAGCAGAGGAGTTTAAGGTTTCTCAGTATGAATAAAGAGTGAACGTTTAAGACAGAAGTGCTGCTGGCCATGGCAGTGCATGCCCATGACTCCAGCACTCGGGAGACTGAGGCAGGAGAACTACTTTGAGTTCCAGGCCAGTCTAGGCTAAGCAATTTTAAAAATCAAAGAAACACAGAGAAAGAAATGCTATCATTCCTTTTGTTTGATCTTTCTTGGCACCAGATATGAAAGTTTCACATGGCACCCTGTAAGTGCTCACAGTTATGTGTTGATAAAATGAAAAATTGAGGAATTCTGAAGGAGCCGTTGCCCCCAGGGTTCTCTGCCAGCCTTACTCAATAGGTCCTGCCAAACCACACAGTTAGCAACATGAGGCTGGGAAGCCCTGTGCAGGAGTTGCCTGGCTGTGGTGACTAATCTGGGTTATCAATGGAACTTGATCTAAAATCAACTAAAACACAAGCTGCCGGGCACTCCTGTGAGGGATTTTCTTGATCAGATTATCTGAAGCAGGAAGAACCCACCCTTCACGTGGGCAACACCTTCTGGTGGCAACCCACATAAAAGGATGTGGGAGAAGGAAACTTTCACTGTTTGCCGACTGCCCCTCGCTCTCACCGGCAGGTTCCTCCCTGAGGTTAGAGCTAACTTCTTCAGGCTTCCAAAGTAGACTGAAGAGCAGCAGTTCTCCAAGAATCCTCCAGGCCTTTAACAACAAATTGGAACTTCTAAAACATCCAGCATCAGGGACTCTCAGTGTGAGGAGCCGTTGTTGGACTACAAGAACCACATCGTGTAAGCCAATCTAATGAACGCCCTTAATATGTATTCGCTCTAACAGTTCTGTTTCTTTAAAGCACCCTGACTAACACACTGCAGAACAGGTAGACTTCCAGCAGGCTTAGTTTTTGCTGCCCAAGTCTGTCTTCATCTTGCTCTGTCTCACTTCTGAGGCTCCCTTCCCAGGGTGTGCAGGGCTTCCTAGCCTCAGAGAGGATGCAACAGGGTAAGGGGAAGGGAGCCATTCTGTAGCTGGACCAGTGCATGAACTCAAGGGCGAGGCTGATCAGTGCCCCCAAGATGTGCATGAGAGATCAACAGGACGAGCAGCCCAGGCAGGGCATACACATAAGCTGGTCTGTATAGCTATGAGATGCATGACAACTGGAAAACACTGCTCCATCCAGGCAGTTTGGAGCTACGTCCACCGACCAAACTGGGCAGGGTCCAGAGTTGTCAGTCTGTGAATCATTACAGATTCATGCTACAGGATGACAGAGTGTATCTGATCAAAACTTTTCTGTCTCTAACTCTACATTTCCTAGGATCTGTCACTTCAAATACCTGCTCATCACTTCATCTTCCCATACACCCACAAACAGTACCACTGAGCTAGCAGGAAACGTCTGATCTTACAGATCCCTGGCCATCACCTCTGACACTTGAATAGGTAAACTATATGTAACTCCTGTCAATTTGTCTCCTCTGAATTGGTAGCACCAACTTTCTCTGCAGCCCTAAGCTGTAGGCTCAGGGCAGCCCAAGTTCTCTTCGCTGGCTCAGGTTTAGGCCCCCAAGATGCAAGAGTAGAATTGTCTGTGTCTGTTAGCATCCAGGACTCACGGTCTCAAGGCTGCCCCAGTGTTGATGAGCTCTGCAGAGTTTCTCCATGTTCTGATGGACACCCAGTCATACTCTACCCCTTCTGCACACCCGTGTAGAAGCATTGTCTGCTGTCCTGTCTTCACAGACCGTTCTGGAGAGGAGTGATCCTGTCCTGATCCTCCATCAAGATGCTTTACAGCTAGGATGAAGCAAGTATTGCCTCCGTATTCTGCCTGCTTCGCTAGAAATGTCTGCCATTGCCCAACCACCAGAGTAGATTCCCCCCAGGACACTGATGCTGGCGTGGATCCAGCCTGCTGAAACACCTATTTCCACTTCTCTTGCTCCCAGCCTGAAGCTCTGTCTTGAGGCATTGCGTGGGCGATGATCATGGATGCTTCTTAATCTTTTTTTTTTTTCACTTTTTTTCTGAGTAAACATAAAGAGCATTGATGCCTTTGAGCCTGAGAAACTTAGTTTGGGATCTTGGCGCCGAGATTTAATAATTCCATGACATCTGGGCAAATTGCTTAGCATCATGGAGCTCTACTTTTACATCATAGAAATATGCTAAGCTGTGGGGAACAGATGACATTGGGAACAAATGTGACATTCGCATGTCACATGAAGATCCCAAGGCCTCAGACCCATCGACATGGCAACGCCTTCCCCTAGTCCAAGGACAGATGTTACCAATGAAAACCAATGTGTACACAAAGTATCAACTGTAGCTTCCTCTCCCAGGAAGACTGGAGCAAGAGACTGCTCCCCTACAGAAACCTCCTATCTACATCAGCTCACCCACCTCCTCCATGTTCAGATCGTTACAGCAAAGATGCCTCCTTGCCCAGTGCTGTATAATAAATATGCAGGGCCCCCAAGCTGCTGGTGCATCTTCATTAGAACACACAGCCCACAGGTCCAAGCGTATCGGTGCACGTCTCTGTGTGCCTGTCCTTTCTCCATCACCCTAGTCAGGTTTCCAGGACTCAGCTTTGTGACAATAAATCTTATCAATAAGGTTGTCAGAATGACCAGGAATATCAAGAAAGGTTGCATAGGTGGGATATTATCCACAAAACTGACATTGTTAAAGACAAAGTCTTATAGGCTCATGGGAAGCTAAGGCAAAAAAAAAAACCCTTCAGACTGGAGTCTTATTAGGAAAGTTAGCTGTCATGAATACCGTGGTAGGGGACCTTGGGGGGGATAGCTTTAATGCACTTTAGTTCCCAAGGATCAGGAGGGTTACAACATTAACAGAGCAATAAGGTCTCTGAAGGAGAGGTAGACCCTTCAGTTCCAAAGAAGAAAGGAGGATTCTGTCTTTATGGGAGGTAAGTTCCATACTATATGACTTAGCCTATGTACTAGAAGGCTCCGATAAAGACTAGCTATAATTCAAAGTAGTTTTACGTCTTAGCAGTAGAGAGGGGATCAGGTTCTGCCTGAAGCCTCAAGGAGGAGGGAGAGGACTCAGCTCTGTGCTTGCTGAAAGAGCACAGCATTTTGGTATTAACTCTGTCCAGGACAGAGAATGCAGGGCCCCGAATGGTCTGATTTCTGGGTGAGATTAGCTGGAGGTTGTGTTCTATTGTGTGTTAAAGATGACTGCTTCTTAGTGAATCAGTTCTTTACCCATGAAATAACCACTCCCCCCTCCAACTCTGTCCTACCTTAATAAGTGTTAGCATCTCAGCTCCACTTCATAGCTGACTCCGTGGCCTGAATCCCAGGAATGGCTGCTACTTGATGGCCTTTTATAGGCTATTTAACAATGTTCTACCAAGTCCAGTTATCCAAGCTCTCATGTTATGACCTTGTCTTACTGTGACCAAGCCTCCCTACATCTCTTGTGTGTGTCCACGAAGCCCCAGCCAGTGTTCTGAACATCTGGAGTAGGTAATGTGGCTTAGTCCATCTTCTGTTGTCAGAGCAAGGTATCTTTATAAAACAGAGAAGTCTACTTACGTCACAATCATGGTGACTAGAGAGTCTACGGACTCTGACCCTTAACAAGAGGCCTCTCTGCTCACAACATGGCAAAGAAACAGAAAGGAAGCTGGCCACAAGCGGGAAATTCCTGGTGTAGTATGGCCTTGCTTTATACTTCACCATTATAGGAGCTGCCGGAGAAGCACTCCTGGTTCTCAAGCTTTTGGACTCCGGCTAAATTCTTCCACCGTTCTCCAGTTCTGCAGACAATAAACCATGGAAATCTCAGTCTGCATAGCCACAGAATCCCATTCTCATGGCAAAACTCCATGAGAGTGAGTGCAGGGGTGTGTGTGTGTGTGTGTGTGTGTGTCTGTGTGTGTGTGTGTGTGTCTGTGTGTGTCTGTGTGTGTGTCTGTGTGTGTCTGTGTGTGTCTGTGTGTGTCTGTGTATGTCTGTGTGTCTCTGTGTGTCTGTGTGTCTGTGTGTGTCTGTATGTCTGCAGGTCTGTCTGTCTATGTGTTTCCTATTATGGTTCTGTTTCTCTGGAGAACTCAGGCAATGCTAAGACAGATTGTCCATCCCTAACAACCACGCCTAGCGTCTGCAGAACCCCTACCTGATACCCCTTTTTTTCAAGTCCCGTTATCATCCTGGGTGAGTTCTCAGTCCTTTAAACAGCTTATTTCCAGGGACCATCACCTCCTTGCCACTTGTGCCCAAGACCTCTCCAGAATGCTGTCATCAGTGATGCCTGCTGCGTTCCTGAAGTCAGGCTCTCGACACCCACTCTCTCCTCCCTTCTCTCCTCAGCTCCTTTCTCTTAGTCGCTCCCACTAAATCGATGTTTTAACACCATCAAATTTGCTGGCTCAAGAGCCGCCCGCTTTCTTGTTATCCAGCAGCTCCTTGTGTCTTCACTTGCTTGAGTTTCTAATCCACTTAAGATTGCACAGAGCAGCATTTCGGCCATGCTTGCCGATCTCCACAGTTTCCTTGTTCTTCCATCTCCCTTTTTGACAAAAATCCCCTCAGAGACGATACATCTGCCAACTGTCTTGCACTTATATCCCAGATGTTAATCACTGTTCAAGAAAAACAATTCCACAGGGTTGAACAATTTGGTACCATTATAATAGCTGGCAACATTTATTGAGGGTTTAATCTTGCCAGGCGGTATTTAAAGCATATTACGCAGATTATCTCATCCTGCCTTCTACATCATGTTGGCCAGATGCCCAGAATTCCTGTCCTCGAATTTCTGAAGTTCATTTGCATCAGACAGCCTTCTCCTGCTCAGAGAAGACAGAAGCCATCCATTAAGAACACAGTGCACATCTTTCTCCGCACTGTGCCAGTGTTCAACAGCAATAGCCACCCTTTGCCCACAGCCTCTCCCCCTACCCCACCCCACATTCTGCTACACTTCTGTCTACTTCTCTGTGCCACACTCAGCTTTCTCTCACTTTCTTCTCAAGTTTTCATTTCCATTTTGATGATTCTTAAGGTGGTTTCTTCTCTTCCAACCACTATTTTTCTTGTGCTCATGTCCAGTTCTAGAGACTTCACTTCATCTCCTATGAAAACTATGCTCCAATCATTCTGTCAAGCTGGAAACAAATCAGAGAAAAGGGATTCTCCAATTACATGCTCAACCCAGATCTCTCAGTTCACATGTACTCAGTATTTCTCCTTGGATCTAGCCATCCAGCATGGGAAGGCGTAACAGAACTTCCCCACATACGGTCATTTCTCCATCTCTGTCACCATCTACCAAGGTCACCCAGTCAGGAATACAACCTGCATTCCTATATTCCCTCATCCACAAACCTCCCAACCATCTCCCCAGCCAATTTCTACTTCACCTGTCTCTTGGAAGACAATAGCCTCTGTTTGTGCTCAGTACCACCTCCATAGCCTGTGGGGCTGTGAAAGGGTAGCTTGGGTTTTAGTAGAAGCCTGGTTGGAATTAGCCCAGAGACCCAACAGGTGTCTAGTGCCTGTGAGGGATGGGCATCTATTCTGAGGCGCTCCCAGAATCCAGGCTCCTGACACGTGGTGTGGAACTCCATTTGACCTGTGCCTTGCAGTCAAGTAGGACAATGCAGCCCCACCCAAAGAGGTGTCACCCAACACAGGTAAAGAGCATGACTACAGGCTTCAGCCTCAAGGGATTTCCATATTAATGAGTTACCTAAAGGCCAGAGGGCATAGTTAATTAAGTATTCTTTCCCAGACCCTTCTTCCTTCTCCCTCCCTATTTAAATTAGGTCCTCCCTGACTTAAGTGGGGGTGCACATCCAGACCATCTATCATCTGCCATGTCAATAAAGCTCTTGGAACCCTGGGGCTCCTAGTGGATTTTGGGGCCTGCCATAAGAAAGCATGGAGAATGTCTCAACTATCAAGCTGTCCCATCTAATCTCCTGTGGAGAGCTTCTCTATGTTTCTGCCACAGGGTACATCTTCAAGCAAGCAGCCATTCCAAGCCAAGCGAGTAGCCAAAGAATCCCTTTTCCAAGGGGCGTGGCCCAGAGATCTCACTGCCCCCCCCACCCTCCCCCCCTCCCCCGTTTCTCTCTGTGTGAGGGCCAGCCGCTTTCACAGAGCGCAACGCCTATGCACCCACTGTCTCGGTTTGTCTGTGCCCCCCCCCCAACTGTCAGGGTCCACTCGAGAGCCCTGCCCACTAGCGGAAGCTCAGACTGAGTTCACTCCCCGCCCAGGGGCGCCCCGAAGGCTTCTCATAGCCCAGCACCTGGCCTGCCCAGTGCATGGAAGAGGACCAGTCAAACTTCCCGCTGGCGCTGGCGCTTCTCTATGGAGGACCAACTCCCTGAGGTACATGCCCAGGGCAGAAGACACACAGGAACTACAACTCAACACAACAGAGATCCACGCCCACGTGCCTATACTAGGACCATTCAGTTTTCCCCACAATAGCCTAGTACTCCTCCTGCACGACAGCAAGACTCTCTAGTCTCTTCACTCCATAATGCTTATATTCAACTTAATTTCCCTTAGGATCATGCTCCAGAATCTTTTCTCAAACCATCAATACATCTGATATGCGCTTCAAGATTGACTTGTACCCCTGAGCTCCCTACCGGTGATACATTTTGTTCCTACCTTTCTCTCCTCTGAAGCATAATCTACTGAGAAATTGTTCTCAATAAAGTTTTATTGAAAAGATAAATTGTCAGTAAGTTAAAGAATCCATCCAACACTTAACACATGAAATCAGTATTATTTAGTTTAAACTGCTTGAGAATGACTAACCCTCCCCCCCCAAAAAAAAAAAAAGAAAAGAAAAAGAAAAGCCAGGCAGTGGTGCTGCACGTCTTTAATCCCAGCACTCAGGAGGCAGAGGCAGGCGGATTTCTGAGTTCGAGGCCAGCCTGGTCTACAGAGTGAGTTCCAGGACAGCCAGAGCTATACAGAGAAACCCTGTCTTGAAAAACCCAAGAGAGAGAGAGAGAGAGAGAGAGAGAGAGAGAGAGAGAGAGAGAGAGAGAGAATATGACTAAAGTATTTTGTTTGCTTCCTATGGCACCAAGATTAATATTTGTACTGACTAGATTTTTATTATTATTAGTGTGTGTGTGTGTGTGTGTGTGTGTGTGTGTGTGTGTATACATGCCTGAGATGATTAGATTTGAAAAATGAAAGGTCTGCTTTGCCTCACAGTTTTGAAAATTTTAGTCCACGGTTTGTTAACCTCTTTGCTTCCCAGCCTGTGATTAAGCAGAATAACATAGATGGGGGGGGGGGGGGGCTGGGAGGGGCAGACAGGTTTTGAGACAAGCTTCACAATACCTTTCAAAGACACACACCTAAAAGCATAGAACTTCCACTTTGGAAATCCCAGCTTCCAAAGGCTAAACCATCACTATAGCAGCAGGGACATAGGACCAAGCCTCAGACATAGGGACCTTAACGTGATTAACCCTTGTTAAGTGTGTGATGAGATGAATGTATACAACTCAGTTCAGATCTGTAATCCTAAAGTCTTCATGTACATTTTTAGCTCGATGGACCAAATTTGTTTTGACAAATGCCCCACATACTTCTCTGTATTCTAGTTTCTTAAGTTGAGTTGCAGCCCTCCCCAGTGGGTCCTGACCAGCCCAAACAACTGGGTTTAGAGACCTAGATTCTGTGGGTGTCTGATGGAGCTGTGTTGTAGATGGCTATAGAGAAAATGGCTCACAGCAAGAGCCAAGGTTGGCAATCCTTAGATGCTGGACCAGAAGCCCAGCTAGGAAAGAGCAGGAATAAGAGAATGTGCGACCCTGAGGGAGAGGCCAAAGCCTCCAAAGCAGAAACAAGTGAGTTGAGTCTAGGCCTCTGTCCTGGGATGCTGTGCCCCCATCTCCATCAGTGCCAACAGTCCTGAGCAAGGGGCTGAAACATTCTGAGCATGGATGACATCCTGAACCTCAACATCCTGAGCTTTTTCTCCTGAGAGTCAGCCATGGCCAGAGGCTCAGTGGTTGACCACGTTAACACCTTGAAAGACCTGGGAACTCAGCAGCATCCTACTTTCTATATTCTATACAGCCAGAAGGGGTTCTGTTTCATTTTAATTCTAACAGAGTCTCCCACAGTCAATTTTCAGCAATGCAAATCTAGCATCTATTACATGTTTTTATGTAAGCAATTTCTTGATACATTTTGTCTTCAAAAGCGCAAGCTTGTGGCCTAGATCAAGCAGTAGCAAGAGAATATAAAGAACAGAAGTTCAATCAATGTCCAAGAAGCAATCAGAGACACAGAATGAAAGCCAAGCCTGCTCAGAAGGCAGCTAATGAAAGGAATGTGCTTTCTGTCCATCATTCAGTAAGCTAAATGCCAGGCAGAGCAGGCAGCTGGGAGCCTGAGCTGTCTCTCACATGTGTATATCTAGAGCAATAAAGAACCTCAGACATTAGCAAATGACACCACATCAGCCTGTCACCATTTAGCTCTGACATGTATGAGTGTGAACTCCTCGTAAAATGTCACAGTGTCGAGGGAACAAGAGTGATTGGGAACCCAGTAACCTCCCAGATTACTTTCTGCCTCTCAGGGCCACCAAGAGTCCCAGGCCTCCCTGCATAGCATATATTTAATGCATCTCATGGGATCTACTCCCCCCACAGCAGGGCAGGAAATGTTTGGGAAAGGAAAACTTTGTTCTAGACATCTGCACAGATATGTTTCATCAATGGCAGCATTGCCTGGGGACCTTTCTCCCCCAGTCTGCTCCTTGAAGCATAGATATTTGTCTGGGGCCTTAGAGTCACCACTCTGAGAATTTGGTAGTAACCACAGATATGTAATTTGTAATAACTATCATTATTCTAAGGTCATACAAGAAAGTGTAAGTGGCCCTAGTATAAAACAGTTGTGATAACTCAGATAATTGCCCCAAAAAGGCATTGGCCCACCTTGGTCAGTTATGATACCTTCAGCCCAAGATCTACAGACCAATAGTAACTTTGTATTCATTTGTTCAGGTAGGTACCTAAGGAAGCAGCTTGTTGCTAGTATCCTCTCGTGGATTTGATGGGATGCTACAGGAAACAGAATTCCAGTGTCAGTTTCCCCTCCCCCTCTCTACTCTTGGACTCTAAGCCAACCCAGAGTCTAATGTAGCTCCTGTCCTACAGAGGTGATGAACACCATGCAAGAGGTCCTGAAACCTCGAGCCACATCATCTTGGTTATCAAAGTCAAGTAGAACTGAGACTGCCCAAAGACAAACGTCTTTAAAGTCACACTGACCAGGATCAAGTAAAGCTTTAAACAAAGGAAAGAGAGAGATGAGGAAGAGGTATAGAAGACCTTGGGGAAAGGGGCAGAAGGAAGAAAATGCCCAGAGCATGCATAAAGCCAAGCAGGTGATGAACTGTGGAGGACTTACCTCATCTAAGAGAGTAATAAGAAAAGCTGGAGGAAACTGGGCTTGGGACACACCCCAGCTGCTCAAGACACCCCACAAGCAAGAGAACCTGAATTTGATGGTCAGAATATACATTTTAACAGTCAAGTTTGGTAGTGTGCACTTGTAATTCCAGTACTGGGAAGGCACAGACAGGCTGCGACTGGATGTCACCAGCCAGGCAGCCTAGCCTACTGGGCAAGGTGCAGAACAACAAGAGACTCTGTACTATGAAACAAAGTGGGTGGCTCCTAAGGAATGGCACCCGAGGTTGACTCCTGGCCACTATATACATGCACACACGTGTGTATGCACACCTACACATTCATATGCACACCTGCACACACACACACAAAAAATATTTAAATATAAAAATAAATATAGAAGTAAAAATCAGGGCAAAACTAGTTTTAAAAAATCAATTAGGAGAGAAAATAGAATTTAACATTTTTTTAAAAATCTAGTAGTATTCCAGAAGAAACAAAGAAAAGTCATATAACGTGGGATGTTTCAGTGTCATACAGCAGAACAGAACTAAATATGGTGCTGTCTCCATGTGTCCCAACAAAAGGATTATAGGTTAGGAAACACCAGGATAGAGGCCTTGAAAAGTAAAAGCTGGTATCCTAAAAAGGAAAGTGCCCACCCCCTACAACACTGGCCTTAGTGCTTCTTCCCCACAGAGTTCAAAGTAGCAGGAGAACATGTACCAGATGAGCCCCCTCATGGCCCAGGCACTATGTGTTAGCAGCAAGGAGACACATTCCAAGACAGATATGTTATCTTGGTGCGGATTGTCTATTGCTCATCCTTCAAAGCATAGTCTACCAAAATCAAATTCCAAAAACAATGTTTTTAAAAAATGGCATTCTGTTCAAATATAAACCATACACCTGTGGTATCTATACTAACATTAAAATAAGCCTGAGACCACACCCATTCTTGCTACAATGTAATTGCAACATGATTGTTTGAAGGTATTCTTCTTTGGTAAATTGCAAGGATTGTACCCTTTCCATAGTGATGGGATTATTTTTCCAATATTTTCTACCTGCAGTTGGTTCAATCTGTAGATGTCAAACCCATTGATGCAGATACCCAACTACACTATAAACTAAAGCACCCACCGGAGGAGCACATCATGGTCTCAAGAAGATAAGCTAAAAGGGAAATAAAGCTAGCCGATTGAGCCAGTAATTATCTTCATCCACCAAAAAAGAGAAACGAGTGAAGGAGACCAAGAGAAAAATGAGGCAAAGAGAAGACAAATAACAAAACAACCAGCTTCAGTTTAACAGACCCCAAAAGTAAGTCGTCCAGAGCCTGGGAAGACAGAAGGCAGGACAGAAGGCAAGACGTGAGCATGAGACACAGGGTGAGTTAAGATAGAAAAAGATGAAAAGGTAAGGTTTGGAAAAGGTGTACAAGGCTGACACCCAGCAATGGGCAATGTAAAATGCTGCATAAGAAACATGCAAACGAGCTTTGAGCAAAGAGGCCGGGCCATGGTAAAGAGCATCTCTTCACAATGTCTGAATGGCATGCTCCACAGCTCAGACAGCAGCTCACAGCACAAGAAGAAGCAGACAGGCTACGGATGAAACAGACCAATTGGCACTTGGAGGGTTTCGGTTGAGTTGGGTTGGATTGGTTTGGTTTGGTTTGGTTTGGTTTGGTTTGGTTTGGTTTGGTTTGGGTTTTGGTTTTTTTTCAAGACAGGATTTCTCTGTGTAGCCCTGGCTGTCTTGGAACTCACTCTGTAGACCAGGCATGTCTTGAACTCAGAGATCCACCTACCTCTGCCTCCTGAGTGTTAGGATTAAAGGCATGTGCCACCACCACCCAGTGACACTTTGACTTTTATTTTTTTCTAAATTCACATCTCAGTGATTACTAAAACAGATGGGGAAAGCAATAAAATAAAAAATAAAAAATAAACCATATATTTGAAATAAACTACTAAACAACTTTAACCTAATTACAAGCACAGAATGTACAACCTTTCCAAGGGCAATAAGTAAGGGTTCCCCATATTCAAATGTTCACATGTCAGACAAAGTTCTATCACTACATAGTGCTAGTTCAGATACCAGTCAGTAAAAGAAAGATATCTACAAAAAAGTTCCCATTGTTTAAAGTAAGTAACACTCGTATCCATGACTCCTGAAGCAAGAAAAAAAATCAAAAAGAGCATCTGAAAGATTCCAAAGTGAAAATACAGGGCCGAGGGTTGCCTAGGTTGAAGAGCACTTACTCAACATGAGAGCGGCCCTGGGTTTGTTTCCCACAACCAAAGGAGAGGGAGGCAGTGGGAGAAGAGTGAGAGGGCTTGGAGGGGGAGGGAAGGAAGAGAGAGTGGGGAGAAAGAAGAAAAAAACAACACAGTGAAATGGGTGGTATTTGGCTAAAGCAGAATTTGTGAAATTTTTAATTTATTTATTTTTTATTGAATATTTTATTTACATTTCAGATGCCATCTCCTTTCCCCATTTCCCCTCCCTAGAAAACCCCTATCCCATACCCCCTTCTCCTTTTTGCTTTTATACAAATTTTTTAATGTTAATCAAAGGCTTTATAAGTTTGGTAATGCTCAATAACAAGATGTCCATACAATCAGAAGTATAACCCAATACCCAACTTAGATATATCAACTATCTTTGACTGGTGGAGACACACAAACTTTCGCCTCCATGTTACCCTCCTCTCTCTCTCACCTAGCTCCTCCTCTCCTTCTCCTCCTCCTCTCCTTACTCTTCCTCTTTCTCTCCTTACTCCTCCCACCTTAGCTCCTCCTACATATCACCCTTCCTGTTAAAATAAAACTTTCCTCTCAAAATACAATTAGAGCATAACTATACCAATTTATGTCAGTAAGGTACAAGATAGACCTAATACCCAGTCCATCATTTTGTTGACTAACCAGAACCTCTGTCATCTCTCCTAACTAAAAGACTTAGTTCTGAACCTGCCTTTTTTCTTGGCTTTAGAATGAATGTCAGCTGAAAACCATCCTCTCAAATCTTTTCTCTCAAAGTAAATAGCCAGGATTGGCTATGAGACTATAAGTCTTTAAGCCCGTCAGAAATTCAGAATGACTGAGTTAACTGAAATTATGGGAAGCACAAAGCATAGCTTCTAAAACTTAGCCAATTTATAGAGACCACTGAACACCTGGACAGTCCCTATACTACAAAACATTGGAGCATTCAATCTTCAGCCTTCTGGCCCAGAATCATCTGACAGACCTAGTGATGCAGAATTATTAAGGGCTGATTACTCTGTCTAGGCAGATATAATCAGTCAACTTTTTTGTAAGTGTGTCCTTTTCTGGACAGTAATTTGTCTGTAGATGAAAAGAGGCAATTCTTGCCTAGTGGCTGTCTCATCACAACTGGAGTAACTCCAAAGATGCTCAATTTCTTCTTAGAATCTAAGACAGGAAGCTGTCAGGAGCAGAGAGGTCTCTAATCAAAATGAACATTAATATAGAAATGTTTGTAATGTCAATTCTGTGGACTTCTGACATTTTGAAAACCAACTATCCATGTAAGGCAATCTGGACTGTTTATTAACTCCTCTCAGCTATTTCTAAATAAAATATAGAAAACACCCTAACAATAAACTCAGAGCAATGAATATGCTATAGACCCTTAACTCACAGGCTAATCATCCCAAATCAGTTAGAAAAGTTAAAGAAGGACTGGGTCTAAGCCTTGTATTCCTTTTTTTGTTTTTTGTTTTTTGTTTTTTGTTTTTTGTTTTTTTGAGACAGTGTTTCTCTGTGTAGCCCTGGCTGTCCTGGAATTCACTCTGTAGACCAGGCTGGCCTCGAACTCAGAAATCTGCCTGCCTCTGCCTCCCAAGTGCTGGGATTAAAGGTGTGCGCCACCACCGCCCGGCTAAGCCTTATATTCCTAAATGTGTTATACAGGCACAATACCTATGAGAATAACAATATTAATTTCACTTTTATATTAATAAGAAGCTCATACCAATGAAAACCTTAAATTTAAAATCAAAGTAAATTTTGTACCATTTAAGAAATTATAACTTCATCTTAACAACAATGATACATATTTCTACCAATAGGTTATGGCTATGCAATAAATCCTAGCTAATCCTCTCTGTTCCAACAAAACCACTACTTTTCCCTAGAAAGACAGCCCAATATTAACCACCTCAGTCCCCAAGCCCAGGGAATAGGGGTGCCGACTCTTCATTAACTTCTTCAAGCTGATTAAGGGTGTTGAGATATTAGAAGAGGGGCAGGGGGAAGAGTAAATTGATAAGCCTCTGATGCTATGTCTTCACTGCATCCAGCTGGAATTCCAGGACATCAGAGGTTTGAGCAGGTCTGCTCAGCTTGTTTGATGAGTAGATGCACCAAGGCTGTGTATTCTGCAATATACAAATCTCAAAACAAATTTTAGTATCAAGATAAATTTTCTGTTTGAATTCTGGAATCTAGTCTTCTGGCAGCCTGCCTCTGCCATGTCTAATCCATATAATTCTGGCAGTTTCTATGGGAGTGTGCTCCCACCATCCTTTCATTCCCACCTTCCTGCTCTCGAATTCCCCAACACTAGAGAATCCTAACTTTCAGGCACTAAGGCCTTTCATTTCCACTGATGGAAAGGCCACCCCCAACTACCTCTACAGGTGGAGCCATGAGTCCCTCCCTTTGTGTTCTTGGGCTGGAGATTTTAGAATGGCTACTCCAGCTTGTTTCTTAGAACCATTTGCTTGAAAAATTGTTTCCCAGCCTTTTATTCTAAGGTAAAGTTTGTCTTTGTCACTGAGGTGGGTTTCCTGTATGCAGCAAAATGCTGGGTCCTGTTTATGTATCCAGTCCATTAGCCTATGTCTTTTAATTGGGGGATTGAGTCCATTGATGTTAAGAGATATTAAGAAGCAATGATTGTTGCTTCCTGTTATTTTTGTTGTTAGAGGTGAAATTATCTTTGTGTGGCTAGCTTCTTTTGGATTTGTTGGAAGAGGATTACTTTCTTGCTCTTTCTAGGGTATAATTTTCCTCCTTGTATTGAAGCTTTCCTGCTATTATCCTTTGTAATGCTGGGTTTGTGGAAAGATATTGTGTAAATTTGGTTTTGTCATGGAATATCTTAGTTTCTCCATCTATGGTAATTGAGAGTTTTGCTGTGTATAGTAGCCTGGGCTGGTATTTGTGTTCTCTTACGGTCTGTATGACATCTGTCCAGCATCTTCTAGCTTTTATAGTATCTGGTGAGAAGTCTGGTGTAATTCTGATAGGTCTATCTTTATATGTTACTTGGCCTTTTTCCCTTACTGCATCTAATATTCTTTCTTTGTTTTGTGCACTTGGTGTTTTGATTATTATGTGACAGGAGGTATTTCTTTTCTGGTCTAGTCTATTTGGCGTTCTATAGACTTCTTGTATGTTTATGGGCATTTTGTTCTTTAGATTAGGGACGTTTTCTTCTATAATTTTGTTGAAGATATTTATTAGCCCTTTAAGTTGGGAATCTTCACTCTCATCTATACCTATTATCCTTAGGTTTGGTCTCCTCATTGTGTCCTGGATTTCCTGGACATTTTGTGTTAAGAACTTTTTGCATTTTGCAATTTCTTTGACAGTTGTGTCAGTATTTTCTATGGTATCTTCTGCACCTGAGATTCTCTCTTCTATCTTTTGAATTGTTGGTGATGCTTGCATCTATGACTCCTGATTTCTTTCCTAGGTTTTCTATCTCCAGGGTAGTCTCCCTTTATGATTTCTTGATTGTTTCTACTTCCATTTTTATGTCCTGAATGGTTTTGCTCAATTCCTTCAGCTTCCTCTTTAAGGGCTTCTACCTGTTTACCTGTGTTCTCAAATTCTTTGAGAGTGTTATTTATGTCCTTCTTAAAGTCCTCTATCATCATCATTAGAAGTGATTTTAAATCTGAATCTTGCTTTCCTAGTGATATGGGGAATTCAGGACTTTCTTGTGTGGGAGAACTAGGTTCTAATGATGCCAAGTACCCTGGGTTGCTGATGCTTATGTTCTTGCGCTTGCCTTTCACCATCTGGATCTCCTTAGTGCTACCTGCCCTGTCTGACTGGAGCCTGTCTTTCCTATTATCTTGGTTGTATCAGAACTCTGTAGGGTGGGTGTTACTACTGGAGTTAGAGCTGGGGCCCATGATCTGCTCAGTGCTCAGGTGCAGACAGGAAGAAACCAGTGCTCCAGGCCAGGAGTGACTTCCTGGGTCCTAGTGGGTCCCAGTTACTCCCTGTTTGTGGCGGGTGTTGCTGTCTCCTTACCTAAGATACTGCCGGGTTAGCGCTCCTGGGAGGCCCGCTTCCTCTGGGTTCTGTGAGATTGGGGGCAGAGCTGCCACCCAGGATTTGCTCAGTGCTCAGGCCCAGACCAGAAGGCGTGAACATTTTATCACAATAAAATCTGTACAAAAAAAAAAGGTGGAGAAAGAGGAGGAAGAGGAGGAAAGGAAGGAATAAATTAAGGAAGGAAGGAAGGAAGGAAGGAAGGAAGAAAAGAAAGAAAGAAAGAAAGAAAGAAAGAAAGAAAGAAAGAGAAAGGAGGAAGAAAGAAAGAGAGAGAGAAAAGAAAAACAGAAAACCTCAAGTCAACAACCTCAGCTGTCTCTTCAAGAAAGTGGGAAAAATATTTCAAAACATCAGGTTGTGCATAGAAAGTATATACAATCTTGCCAATTTAAAATACAAGAATAGATTAGAAGTAAAAATTATTAAGGACTCACCCTACACTGAAAAGGGAACTGGGAAAAGCCAAGCCAGTGACAACTCAGAATGAATCAAGGAAATGATAGTGAAGACCATGGTTAGAAAGCCATACAGAAGGCAGGAGAGCAGAGGATGGGGAAAGCCTTCAACACAGTCCCCTGGGACAGTCGACCAACTTGACAGGCCTCCATCCTGACTGAGAAGGGGGCACAGACATGGACGATGCCTGAATAGAGCAACTGCCTCACCACACACTCATGGAGAGGAAAGGTTGGCAAAGGGGCATACACCTGCAAAGTGAGTCGGGGAGGTGACCGACCTCTGCACTTTGAGAGAGGGTAGAGCATGTTCCCCAGAAAATGACGTCTGTTTGTTACCTTGAGAGAGGCTACAGACCCAGCACTGAGTAGGGCAAAGAACTGTTGTTCCAGCTACGCGGTGCACATGGACATCTGTGTGGAGAGACATAAGAAACATTGGATTAGGTGCTGAGTGTTAACAGTGGATGTCTTAAGCTACTGGAATTCTGGAGATATTTGGCAATGAGCTTATTTGATTTTATAATAAAACAATAAAGCTATTTTTGCAGCATTTATCTTTATAGGAAAAAGTCATGCTATTGAGGGTGTGGGCAGCGAGTTGCACGCATTGTCGTAGGAGAGCTTTGTCTGGAATATAATTTGACAGAAGCTATTAAATTTTAATGTGTGTATATATATACACTCACTGGGAATCTGATCTTGTGTAAATACTGATATTAATGTGTGAGGATGTGTTGTGGAAAGGGGTGCAGCTGTGAACCCTAGGACTCAGCACTCCCCTGCAAGTCGCAGCAGGTCTGTGTGCTTTACAGAAGTTTTCTGGCAGTAAGTGTCTCGAGAGATGCCTCTTCCTCCTTACAGGCTCCCCGAGGGCCAGCAGTGCTGCCTGGAAAATAAAGGGATTTGGGGAGAAGAATATTTGTAAGGCCTGGGAGAAATATGAGGAAAGGAGAAGAAAGGCAGGGAAAAAAATTTAAAAGCAGGAAAAAATACAAAAGGAAGAAGAGAGAAATGGAGAGAGAAGGAAAAGGAGAGGTTAAAAGGTAACAGGAAAGCCTATGAAATACTACGAGATGGTCTACAAAGAATGAGCTAGATCATGTTGACCCTGAGAAGGTCAGAGTTGACCAGCAGAGCAAATGACACAATCAAACTTTGTCTCCCTTTCTGTTTAAGGAAAGAAAACACCCTATGCGTTTGTACGTGTAGTTCATGACCACAGAGAAAACTGGAAGGATGCATTCCATCTGGCCGATGGTTTGGAACGAACAGCATTCCTATGGACCTCAAGTCTAGCATCCTGGGGATGGCTTGATGGCCATGAACTCAAGGGATGCAGCAGTGGCTGAGGTACCTTTTAGATGTGCAGAGGCCATGAGATCCAGCATGCCATTGATCTCATTAAAAGGGACTGGGGGGGGGGGCTGGTGTCAGCATGCATTGTGGGTAACTCTGGGAGCAGATGCTCTACCAGGTGTGGCCGGACGCAAACAATTAAAAAGGATGTGTTTGTACCTGAGTGTGAAAGCCTGACTGGCCCATCACTTACACCAGGCACTCCTGATAGGGTAAACAGCTTCCGGTCCCCTTAACCAAGCTCCTTCAAACCCTATTGCTCAATACCCAGCATATTCAAGACACCTTCACAAGGCCCAAAGTTTATGGAAACGTCCCCTGTCAAGCTCCTGGGGTGGGGGTGATGAGGGATCAGTTTTCTGCTATTGGTGTTTTAAATTTCTTGCCACCTTTTGCAGGTGGGGCATGGAGTGGTGGAGTGAGTTCTCCACCAGGAAAAAAAAATCCAAAGCAAAGCCCCAGAGAATATGCAGCTGAAGAATAAGAAGAAGCCTGAAACGTGTTCACAGCAGCCTGAAGCAATTTATGAGAGAAGGGGAGGGGGCTTGTGGGAGATCTAGGCATGGAAATTGTTTCCCCTTTTAATGCAGATGGATGAAAATGAGAAAGCTGCTCTCCCAAGAGGAAAACCAACCAAAAGGAAAAGTCTCTTAGCATTCCCAGCAAGACTGTGTGTGTGCCTGTGTGTGTACCAACAACCAAGCAACCCTGGGTAAGGCTGGTGTTTCTTCCTCCTCTGCTTTTCAGCTCCTCTGCTTACCACTCTGCATGCACTACATACAGAAATGCTCTGTGCACATCTAAGATGCTACACACATAGGAATGGTTCGATGCAAATGACACACTCTGGTCCACACCTGGCTTTCTCAAAATTAGGAGCTTCTTTCCTGGGTTAAACTCTAATTTATTGGGCCAAGTCCCTATGGAATGTTTCCAGTGGTCTGCTATAGCAATGCTTAAGTCGATGCTAACATCAGTATCTGGGATACATTTCCAAGGCCCCTTTACATCAGTGAGTTGAGGCTAGAACATAGGACAAGTTTGCAATGGCCAGTTTTCTAGGACAACTAGAAGAAAATAGAAAATATGTTCAAGATCCCCCAAAGCAGAATTTTGACCTTTCCAATTCTGAGCATGGGATTGTGGGAGTTCTGGTGCTCGATGAGCCTCCTCCAGGAGAGGTGACGTTCAAAGATGCCCTCACACTGGGTCAATGAAGAAAAGATGATTCATCTTTACAAAACAAAATCAAAATCCCTCTTTTCTCTCCACAAATGATTTAGGAAATAAAACTGAAGACTTGGAAAGCATCCATCACCAAGACGCTAAACCCAGAATGGCTGCAGAGCCCGGAGTGGGAATCCCAGTTGGACATGCTGAGAGCCAGACCACCATTGTGGCTGGAAATTTGAGTGGGTGTCAGAGAGGAGATGTGAACTTCTGTAACACGCCGAACTGCTAAAAATTCCTGCGACATTTCCTTCCCGGAGTAAACTGTCACGCAGCAAAGCTGTTTCTGACAGGATGGAAGTTCCAGGAAAGCAATATGGAGACCTTCACCCTGCAGGTGCACGTGAGCCCAGGGTGAGTCCCTGAGGATGGTCTCCTGCTGCAGTGTATGTGTGGCTGAGGTTGGCATAGTCAGAGGCCAAGAAAAAAAAATGGAAAACAAAACCAAGCATGCCTTGCTGTGGAGGGAGGGGCGTGTCTAGTCCAGGCCCACTCCATCACCCCTCCAAGACAAGGGCATAGGATACAATGAGGTAAGAGAAAAGGTAGAAACAAAGGAAAATGCACCTTTCAATAATTACCTCATTAAATTCCTGAAGAGGGGGTTGGGAGAGAGCATTGTTCCCAGTCTACTAACCACATTCCAGAGAAATCAGAGAATAGTGGAAGAAAAAACCCACCCTAATCCCATAATTGAAACAAAACCATTGTTTTCATGTCGGCAGTTCTCCGCCCTGACATGATTTGTTATTATTTTCATGAAATTACAGAGTAAGTGGTACAATTTAATAGCCTCTGTTTTAATTTTCATTAATCATTGTAGCAGACTCAGTTCCCTGGTTGCTGAATTCTTCAAAATCATCACCTCCGGCATATGACCCAGTCACCTCCACACAGCCAGCTTTCCCGGGACAGCCCTTTACAGTGAGCGTTCATGTTGCTCTCTGCATCCTGTTCCTGCTTTGTTTTAAGTAAAATTACAACCTCGGATTGTTTTATTAAGATAAATAGCCCCAGTGGGTAGGAGTGAGAGCACCGCCATCCTGAGGTGCCCTCGGGAACCTGGGAACGAGAAGCCATGGAGAGTTCACTGTAATGATAGACCAGTAATCAATGGTTGCTGCGACTGGAGATTTTATACTGGGGGGATCAGGGTGGCAGTATTCAAGGCACAGGTATAGTTAAGGAAGTGATGCTCAAAGCTCAGGGTGAGTGCCGGTCCACTTCTATTTTCTCAACATCATCATCAATAACCCCTCCCAACCTCACTCTCGGAATGGCCAGTGGAATCAGGTGGAGGAAAAAAATTTATATATATAAAAACTTGGGATGGACTTGATTCCATGTCAAGGACAGGCTAACAAAAGTTTGAAGGATCCTGATCCCTCAAATGAGACCGGATGTGGAGCCCACTACGATGCAGCTGCTTCAACGGGCAAGGTCCTGGAAAGTGAGCCGCATGACTTGGTCCCCAGCTTGAGTCAGGAGATGCAAGAACACCCTAAGCCATCCCTCGAAGGCCAGGCACCCTCAAGCTGAAGGCCCAGAGCTCCACATCTGGGGAAGTGGAGGCTCATCAAACTGTTTCCTGGATTTTCAGATGACCCCAGGCTTGCAGAAATGCTTTCAACCTGTCACCCATGACTGTGAGTGACATCAACCCAGGTAAATGCAGCAGCCAGCCGGCTCAGGAGCAGAAGGAGCCAGCTCTCCTCATCTCTTTCCTGACTGGCATTCAGTTCCAGGAAACCCGGAAAGGCTTTCAATGAAGATCCATGTCTCAAATTAGACCTTGTGACACCCAGACAATCTGAAGCATGTTTGCTTGTTTGATTGCTTGTTTGTTTGTTTGTTATGCCATGGAAATCAAACCCAGTAGTTTGGAGAGGATTTATTTCAGAAGTTTTAAAGTTAAAAACTTCTGCAATACCTTATTGTGAAGCAGGTGAATTCACTGAAGCAAAGGGCTGAAGCAATCTGAGAGGCTTCCTGTGCTGCACACAGAAAAGCCAACTTTCGCTTGCCGGGGCTAATAAGCCCACTGTCCTCCTTCAGTTTGACTTAAAGAGGCCTTTTAGTGTAGGGATCCGAGCACTAGCCATCCTCGGAATGAACAGGAGCCTGGCCTTCTCACCTCCTCCCTGCCTCCGTTTATCACCCACCTCCAGCCACTTCACCCTCAGAGAAGACCCAGTCATTTAGTTCTCAACAGTGGGAATAGGCACTTTGATATCCTCGGAATAAAGGGCTCTATGAATACAAGTGATAGGAAATTCTCAGCTCTGACTGACACTTTGCAAGAACCAAAGAGTAAACAACAAAAAGCGCCAGTCGTGTGTCTCCACTCGTTATTTTTAGACCATCCCTCATGGTTCAGAGCATACGTGCAAGATGGGAGAGGTGGTGTTGGCCTGCCAGTCATATTCCATTTTGGTCCCCCTCAGCCCCGGAAAGTGCTAGATCCTTGATTGTTTTACTAAAAACATCCCAGAAAGGATTTTACCGTCAGCTGCTCTTGAACGTTTATAATTTCCTGCATTTGCTGTTGACTGGCATTCCTGACCTTGATAGAAATATCCAGACAAAATGACAAGCCCGTGAGCTGGGACTTCGTCATCCACAGCTTATACCACATTGGCAGCGGTCCCTGCATTTTGCACCCACAGCTACAGGAAGGCAGGCCGCACAGACACACTGCTGTGACCAAGCAGTGGTCCGGGGGCTACCCTCGCTCTGAGTCTCTGTGTTCCTGTTATGCGCTGAGTGGGGATTGGTGTTCTCATGTAAGAGCTCTGACACAGGCACAAAGATCACTTGAGTGGTTTAAAATGCCACTGACAAGATCAGGAGCATTCAGGGAGTGGCACACACCTTTGATCCCTGTACTAGGGAGGCAGAGGCAGGAGGATCTCTGAGTTCAAGGCCAGCCTGGTCTACAGAGTTCCAGCACATCCAGGGATACAATCAATACATATACCATAACTTGATAAACCAAACCATGAATGAGTGAGTGAATGAATGAATGAGTGAATGAATGAATGAATTGACACTGAGTTACATATTCTTTGTACTGCCAAGACCCAGGCCTAAAATGCGGTTCAGTGCCAAAGGATCAGAGCATAGTAACTGGATGTTGTGATCTATGACACCCTCTGCAGCAGCACCAGCTGTCCCCTGATCCTCTTCAGTGTCTCACAATGAGTGATGCTGCACTGCATTATCCTCCCAGAAGAGCAAATGCCTTCCTAAGACCAGCTGTGTCTGTGTGGGGTCGGTCCTCTCAGCTGACCCCTGGACTGCTGACATCCTGTCCTAGGAGCAAGAATGGAAGGTCACTGGAACCCCACCTGAGTGCCCAGCCACTCCACTAAGCCATGTGTATGCAATCCTGCCCTATCTGCATGGAGCTTAGGTGTAGGGATAGGGTGTATAGACTCAGGAAGACTAGGGGACAGAGGCTCCATCTAATGGCTCCAAGGACGCCATCATCTCTGGCTGACGACATCCCAGTGTGTCTGTTTTGGAGTCACCCGAGTTTCCATCAGTAATCTCTTACCGGTCTATGTCAAGATGCATATAAAAAACTTACTGGTTTTCCAGGGTGAAATGCAGTGGAATTGTGTTTGTTTTGTCATTGGAACCTTGGAAGGGAGAGAATTCTCTCAATGTTGTTGCTCTTGGGAGAAGAACAAGTTACCTCAGGATCCTCAGGAACCCTCTCTCCTAATTCAGAGGTCATCATTATCCGTATGGGTATGTGTTTGAGAGCCCTGGTGCACACCTGGAGCCCACAAATCCATGTCTGTAGTTTCTGCTTATGCCTGTGACAAAGCTCACTTATAAATCAGGCGCAGGAAGATGTTGACAACAAAAACCAATGATAAAACACAACACATAACAATGTACTTTAACAAAGATGATGTGAACATGGTCTCTCTGTCTCTCTCAAAATAGCTAGCGCACTGAAGCGCTTAGCAAGTTTGTCTCTTGACTCATTAAGAGATGAAGTCTAATTTTTACAGATGGCCCCAAACAGTACTAGCCTGAGGAAAACTCAGAAGCATAAGCTATGGCTTCTAAGTACATATGGCTTTCTCACCATATAAAGTTGGAAATTGTGCACCATGTTGTCCTAAACCAGGGATTTTCCGTACTTACAACAGGAGGAGCGAAGCTTAGCACTGACATAGAAACCATCCTCACAGCGGGCCAACTGATCATGCATGCTGTGTGCAACCCTGACCATGTATGTTGTATGCAACCCTGACCATACATGCCTTGTGCAACCCTGACCCTACATTCTGTGTGCAACCCTGATCATGTATACCGTGCATTGGCTTCATAGGTGAACTCTCATTTCCCATCACTTCGGCCAAATAACAAACTGTGATATTAAGGAAAGTGGAGAACTCCCACTTCTGATTCTTTCCCTCTTTCCAAGTCCCTGAGCCTTATATGCTATACTGTAATAAGTTAACAATGGCTAGGACACTAAGAGGAGAAAAGTCTATTTATTCCTTGTTCTCCATTCAGTCTGGTGGAGGCTGCTGGTGGGAGGGAAGGCAGAACAGGAGCAAACTGCACACACTTAGGACACACACTGTAGTTTGACAGGAATTACTGAAACAAAGCACAAGAGTTCCCATCTCCATTAAAGACAGACATAAACACCCCATCCAAGTCCACAACTTCTGCTAACTTCAGGTGCATGTGGCACAGACACCTTTGAAAGGCCACGCCATAGTATTCCTAACAACTACTTGTGCAATCATCTCCGAGGCAAGAAGAGCATGCGATGTGACCTCTGACCAGAGCACCAGAAGAACATGGGATATGATGTGTGACCAGGCCACAGAGCAGGGACCAGAGCCTGTGGTTCTAGGCCCTGCGTTGAAAGAGAAGCAGTCAAATCGCCATGCCCTTGCACAGTATCATCCTTTATCATGAAGTCTAGTTTATATTAGCTGAATCTCTCGGTGGCTGTAACAGCTGAGAAAGTCCACAGCAGGCTCATTTTCATTGATGTGGCTGGAAAGACAATTTCAGAGCTTGTTTTATTTAACATATCAAATCATTCTGTGACTCTGAAGTTTTCCTCCAGCCATTGAAAATTTTTAAAGGATGGTTTCTATGTCTTTGTCTTTTCTTCCCAACATGGTAAACGACATCTCAGAACGTGGGTATTTAGCAAGTTTGTTCAGCATTCGTTTCAAAGAATCAAGATGAAATGATCATTTCCAAGAACCCAGGCCAGGCAACATGAGAATAGCAGGCACTCCGAATGTCTACTTTGCCACAAGCTTAAAAGGTGGGAATGTCCCGGCTGGGACTGTGGCTCTACTCGTGACAAACATGCTCTGTGTTCCATATGATGTGCGGAAGTCAGAGTTTTGGGGAGTTATTTCAGAAACTACAAAACAAGTTCCAGAACCACTACAACCCAGCGCCACTCCCAAGAGAAGTACCTGTAAGATACTAGAAAAGTGCTTTGAAATATTCTTTGATCTTGTAAGTAAAGTTCGGTGCAAACTCATCCATCTTCTTTTTGGTCATCTATTCTAGATGACCTTTTATTCTGTGGCTCAGGCTGCCTTTTATTCTGTGGGTCCATTGACCCTGACTCTAGAATATCAGGTACCAGATGTGATGCCATTTGTACAGTTTCAAAAAGTGACTCTTTTTTTAACATAAATCCAGAATCTGAAAATTTTCTTTCCAAATAACTGGGCTTTCTTCTCCTCCTGCCAGCAACTGTCCTAAGCTGAGAGGGTTCTGTGCTGAAAACTGGGATGACATAACATTCTCTCAAACAGTTTAATTAACCACCACCAACCAGCTTATCTAATTATCTCTGTTTCATAACAGCTTTTAAATGACAGTAAATTTTGACCAAAATAGACTTCCCTTATCTCTAAAGGCCACTTTCTCTTAAAAAACAAAACATAAACTACTAGCTGATTTTAAAAGCACAAAGGCATTTCTGTGTCAGGCCCTTTGGATAATTTAATGAAATTCAGCACATGGGAAGAGCTGGCCACCACACGTGACAAGCAGATTAGTATGCGGTTCTCACAGTACTGACACTGACACGTGGTGCACCGGAGTCTGTCAGCTGCTGTGTGGCTTTGCCATTTGCATGAAGCTGGCTTCAGGAAAGCAAACATTTAACTCTTTCTCTCCCCGTCCCCACGGTTATCAGTGGCTAAATGGAGCTGTGATGGATGTACAGAATCATGCCGTATCACCAATGGACAAGGGGCTCTAAAACCATAAAGTCTAAACTCCTTCCTAGACTGGAGCCTTCCCACCACCCTCTGCCTGGGCATTCCTGTACTGGGGTCCTGGGGGCGGGGAGAGCTGATTCTGGTCCAAGCAACCCACGAGTAACAGCATCTGGGCAGTGACTGTGGTTCACAGTCACAGTACAGTGACTGCGGGTTCTGTTCATGTCCAGGTCCATTCCTGTAGGTTTCAGGATCTGGTCCTGTGTCACACAGCCTTCAAGTGGAATTTTGTGTCACAAATATTGAACGCCATGGGCACTACCATCCTGCTACGTGATAGAAACGTGGAAACATGAGGCATGCATCCCGTGTGGCTCTGTCACAAGCTCCCATTTGATCTGAGTCTAGTCAGATTATACACGGATCTATCTAAATGAATGAATATATCCTTATCTGCCCATTGACCAGGTCAAAACAATGATTTCCAACTCTTCAATTGACTTCTATGTTCTCCCTGTTCCAAACCTTGCCCTGTGTCCTCCTGTATAAGTCATCCTTCCCAAACAAAAGTACAGTTCTACAACCACCTGTTTGACACTCTGCATGGAGCAAATAAATCTAGACTTTCTAAAGTGACCACAGAACCCTCTCGCACGGGCACCTCCTCTCTCTTACTTTCCATCTGATGGTTCTGATTTAAAAGGACTCCTGCCCTCTTCAGAATCATCAGATAGCCATGTCTGTTTTCTGCTCAGAGACTCTTGTCCTATTCGATATTCTTTGCTTAGATGTCCTCATGGAGAACTTGTTCGTGCCAGTCAGTTCTCATCTCACTTGTTAGCACAGAGGCATGGTCAGCCTGGAAGCTCTGGGTCTGTTTTCTGTTTCATCATCTTTATATTCTGCACATAATGCAGAACTCTCTGGTATATCTTCTCTTTATCTATCATTACATACTCCTTCTGAGTCTGAACCATGGCTGGGTGAAGCAGGTACGATATTCATCTGTTGAGTCTCAGTGTTCTGCATCCCTGGCTTCGCCCCTCAGGTCATCTCATCTCCAGGTAAAATGCAGCTAGTCCTCCATGGGGCTTCCAGAATCCATCCTCTTCTAGGCTTCTCTTCTCAAAGACCAGATTTGAACTCTACTCTGCACCTGTCATGGAACTTGGTGATTTGTCTCCAAGGCAAGCCTTGAACCTGGGAAGGAAGCCAGGGTTAGCAAAAGAAGCCCAGGACACCAAATGTAGCTTCGATAGGCTTTGCCTTTCACCCTTCACTCCAGTCATCCCCAGAGGAAGGGATGGGTGGAGATCCTAGGCTCTGAGAGTCCTTTCTACCAGAGCCACCCCATTCAGATCCTCCCTTCCAGACTCTTTCATACAATGCCTGAGCCTCTGCGTATGGCCTTATAGACAAATACAAAATTTCAGCTAAAGAATGGGGGGGTCTTTGCCATCTACAATAAACTCTAAAAATTAAACAGCAAAAATGATCAAGTTGACTTCTCAAAGGATGAAATACAAATGATCAATAAATACTTTTAAAATTTGTTCAACATCTTTAGCCATCAGACTAACACTCAACAGCTTTGGGATTTAACTCACCCCTGTTAGATACATTGTCGTCAAGAAAACAAATGCTGGTGAAGATGGGGAAGGGTGGTACTTATATACTACAGATGCTGGTGAAAATGGGGAAAGGGGGCCCTTATATAGTAGAGATGCTGGTGAAGATGGGGAAGGGTGGTACTTATATACTGCTGATATGAAGGTAAATTGGAGACAACACTTTGGAAATCAGTATGAAGGTTTCTCAAGAAACTAAAACTAGAACTACTCCATGATCCAGCTACACCACTTCTAAGTATATACAGAAAGGATTCTTAAATCAGCATACCACAGCAATGTTTGCACATTCATTTTTAACCACTGTACTACTCACATTAGCAATATATAGACCCAGCAGATTCCAGTTAAAGCCGTGGATTGAGAAAATGTGGTACATGTAAGCAATGAACTTTTATTCAGTCATAAAGCAGAATGAAAACACAGCATACTTTGGGAAATGAACGGAACAGAGACTATGTTAAGCCAAGAGAAGCCAGACACAGGAGAAATGCCATATTTTCTTTCATATAAAGAATCTAAATTTAAACTTACACAGACACACAGAGATGCACACACACACAGACACACACAGAGAGACATGCACAGACACACAGACATGCTCAGAAACACTCAATGAGAGAGGAGGAGGAAATACAGAGAGAATGGTGGGAAAAAATAGAAGGCAGTGGAATACATATGTCATGAAGGCAGAAATAAGGACAATTTGGGGGAGTGAATAAGATCACCAAGATGATGCAGACATTAAAGAAGGCTGGGGGAAGGGATAGGAACCCAGAGTAACTGCAAGTCCGAATGTGCATGCATGAACACGTGCACACACGCACCAAATGGCATAAGGAAACCCATTACTTTGTATGCTAAGTTTAAAAAAAATTAGAGACTGGAAAAGACAAGAGTACAGACTCAAATGCAAGCACCATTGTCAGGTGTCAGGAAGCCCAATGTGATGGGTCCACTCTTGTATTCTCTTCAGGACAAAGATGGAGGAAGCTTAAGGTTCAGAGTTCACTGCAGTGGTCTACCTTTCATTGCTGTAAAAAAAAAAAAAAATTATCAAGAAAAATCATCTTAGGGTCTGAAAGGTTTATTTGGGCTCCTGGTCTCAGCAGTCCATGAGTCCACTGTTGTTAGTCCTGTGGTGACGTAGAACATCGTGGCAGAAGTGCACACAGAAGAAAGCTGTTCACCTGAGGCATCCAGGGAGCAGAGAACAAAAAGAAGTGTCTGGAGACAAAGAAAGACAAAGCCTTCCAAGGTCCCATCTCCAGTGACCTACTTCCTCAAATCAGCTGCACCTCCTAAGAGCCCGTTCAGCTATGAGCTCATCACCAGATTTGCCCATTGATGTCGATAGCATCCTTCTTATCCAATCACCTCTCAGGGATACCACTGCCTGGAGATCAGGCCATTAACAGCTAAATCTCAACACTGCTAGCAAAGCCACCTGCCCTAGGAAGCTTTGTGTAAGCCTCTGGCCTGCATCCACCACTTGCTTCTCATCTTTCAAGTCAGGAGGTGAGCTAATTTCTTGGCTGAATCAACTCAACAATAGAGCCAAGATGGTTTGATAGCCATCTAATTTGAAACTAATATAATAGGCCAATCCAGAAAATTTGGTCCACAATGGAATTCATGACTTGAAATTTGTTTCCACTGTCTCAGGAACCAGGTGTGCAGAACACTTCATGCTGATGGAGTCTTCTGTATAATAACAGAGTGGGTTCTTAAAACCTTAGAATTGGACATACATGACAGAGTCTTAGGACCCAGTCCCTAGATCCTAGCCATGGCTTTGTACCTGATCCCAACTCGGTTAGTGCTTTGCATACCTCCACCTCTGTGACCAGACTATGCTTACCCTCATCCCCTCCAGGATGTCACAATCAGAATTAAATTAAAATCAACTCCATTGTCGCCTCCTCCTCCTCGATGAGGTCTTTTGACAACTGTGTCTAAAGTAGTCCTCATTCTCTCCTCTGTCACTGTACTGTTTCCTCTGGGTGCCTGTCCCAACCTATGGTGACTCACCTGCCTTTTGTTGACACCTTCTGCTCACCCTCAGTACCTTTACTGCCAAGTTCCAGGGACCCAGTAGCATGTCCCTGGCACCAAGCAGATTCTCAGCCTGGGTGACTTAGAGCTAGTTTCTCCCTCCAGATGGAGTATCTGTAGCCTAGGGAGGGTAGTCCCTCACTAATACCACCACTCAGCACTCCAGTCCTTAAGCCTCCAGCAGAGCCCAGGGCTGTTCTCCCACAGCTTCGCTATGGCTCTAAGGTTTAGCTCTTTGACAGTTAGTTCTCCAAATAGAAGAGGCATGGGCATTCTCTGGAATGCAGCTTTAAAGCCCTATCCACTTAAGTTGAAAAGCAAGTGCCCCTGTGAGCTGGCTGTTAAGAAACAAGGCTATCCACCATCGAGAACTTTTTACATGTAACATTGCTGGTGTTTACACTAAAGAAGAAAGAGTAATGCTTAAATCATCATTGTAACCTCACTACATGAGACAATTGAAACAGAACACCAAAATTAAAGGTCCTGCCCTTGTGTTCTTTACCTGGTGGAGAACATGAATATTTGGGCGATGTTTGTCTTTAAAAGATAAAGGGGTGTTAATCATGAAAATAACCTTACATTTGTGTCAAATACTACTTCATAAAATTCCAATTGCATTTTAACTAGTTTACCAGCATGAAGCCTGTCGTTGGTTCTTATGTGATAGTCTCCAATAATAACATTTATGGATTTTAAAGAAATGAAAACTGTATGGAAATAAATGTAAATTCTACATCATAAGAGAAAAATGTTCTTTATTGGAGGCTTATGAGGAATATCCTCAGTGATGTCATTATGATATTGGCTGCTTTAATAAAGATAATATGGCACCACTAATATTTCACCATTCTACGTATTTGTGTGTTTGCACATAAGTGCTAGACCAGAAGTCAGAGGATAACTCAAAGGAGTCAGTCCTCTCTCTCTCTCTCTCTCTCTCTCTCTCTCTCTCTCTCTCTCTATCACATGGGTTCTAGGCGTCAAGCCCAGGTCATCAGACTTAGTTGGTATCAAGCATCCTTTGCCCACTAACCCATCTTGCCAGTCCAGTATCACCATTTTTTTAATCCTGGTAGTAACCTGGGACATTAAATAAATAACAACCTAGTGCCTTGGTTGACCCTCTCCACACCTTAACACCCCACATGAGGACAGAACAGAAGAGTAGGTACTTCTCCAACTCAGTGTCTCTGAGCATTGAAAGAGAGCTGAGACCAGGGATAGCCTTTGCTACTATTCCTGTGCTCTAACCACTGTCCCAAAGAAATAACCTGTGAGAACAGGTCTCAGTAAAAAGCTGGCATGGCAGAGACATGTTGAATTGCCCAATCACTGCACCACATAGCACTAAGCAGCTACACTGCCACCTTCAGTGAGTCTAAGGAAGGGTCATACCCCATCCTTGCCTCCTCCTGGCCTCTCACTTATGGAAACCATGATGATCCCGCAGGGCCCATAAGTGAAAATTTAGAGCCACAGGAGCAGGACACCAACTTTGAACAGCACAGACTTTGGTGTTCACGTTGCCCTGTGGCTCAGTCCTCTTAGAAGGACTGTGGATTCCCTCCTCTGGCTCTTAGTCAACCTCGGTTCAGCTCTGAACTCCAAGGCCAGTACACAAAGGAAGTCTACTTGAGTCTGAAGGGTGTGGCCTTTGGGAAGTCAGCAGGTCAACGAGCCTCCAGGGTCCACTATGCCATTGGCAGGGCCCATGCTGGACTGGCCAAGGCACCGCCCTATGTGGTTTTGGAGCACGTCTGCCTCACATAGAAAACATCGCTTCCTTTGCTCTTGGATTTTCCTCCAGCCTCAGCCCCTGAGAATGAATGCACAACAACAGGTGGAAACCGAATGCTGCTCATGAGAACAACAGCTCTCCACGAGTGCCAGGGGCCACCAACACACTTTAAACCCAAGGGGGTTACCCTCAGACACTTGGGCTGCCACCCTGGGTAAGGGAGCTATAAACACAAGTCATGCTGAAGCTGCATTACGACCCACAACCTCTCTGAAGGCAGGCTGTTCTTGGGCCTTGGGTAGATCTTGTGGAGGTTTGTCCATTTGTCAAAGTTGGCCTCCTCTGCCTGCCTGTCTGTGTGGTAAGATATCTGCATGCTGCATAAATGTGAGAAAAAAAAAAAAACCCTAACTTGTTAGAAACACCTTCTCTCTATTATAATGAAACCTTCCTCAAAATAACTGCAGGTGAGGTGCAGTTACCCTCTAAGTAGTTTTGGTTCAGTCTCAAAGTGGAGGATGAATAATGAAGTCATCCCAAGCAGCACCTCTGAATAAAGGTGGCCCCTAAACCTGAGCACTTGCTTAGCATTCAGGAAGCCTGGGGTTCAACTCCCTGGCACGATACAAAAACAAAACAAAAAAACGAAAAAACAAAACAAACAAAAACCAGAACAAATCAACATAAAAATCAGAGTATCTAAGGCATTAGGTGCTCTCCTAAGCCCAACCCCTGCCCACATGTCATAAAGACCCAGAGAGCTACAACAGGAGTGAAGCCAGCAATCTCCCCAGGCCAGTGGAAGTAAAATGATGGAAGATCGGTTTTGAAATCTTCACATGATCTATACAGACAGCTTGGGTTGACGCTCTGAATCAGGCCCCAAAGAGATGCTGGAGCTGACATCTGGGCTGTTCCAAGGGTCTGCTTGCCGTTCTATGTGCACAAGTGATCAACCTGCTCCACAGACATATGGGCAACCAATACCTGGTCATGCTTTGATATATCCATGTCATCTAGAAGATCAGAAAGGCCACAAAGTCCTAAGCTCTTCCACATCAGCCAGGCCCTGATGGGAGTTTTTTTTATAACATTTCTGTAGTTATTCTGATGCCCTCTAGAGTTTGACAGCCAATGGCCCACTCCATAAAAGCCTAAGGTGACTAAACAGGCAGATGGAACTACTTTCATACAGGTCAGTGAATTCAATGAGTTAAAAGAAGACATGAAAAACTAGCTCAATGAACTTAAAGAGGCTAAAAATTAATGCCTGAGTGGTGGCCAAGAAAACACAAATATATGACTGAAATAAACAAGGAAGGCAATTCACGATCTGAAAACTGAATTCAGTAAAGAGACAGAAATATTGAAGAGCACTTGAGATGAAATGAAGATGGAACAAAAATAAAAAAAAAAAAACCCAAAAGAAACAAACAAAAAAGCCTCAATTACCCAATTAGTAAACAATTAGTAAAGTAGAACAAGACCACTCAAGCAAAGAATGTAAAAAAAAAAAAAAAAAAAAAACCAACAGAGAGAGACATGCAAGAACAGTGAACAGTGGGACATCATGACAAGATCAAATCTTTGAACTAAAGGCACAGGTAAAGGAGAAGAATCCCAGATCAACGTCATAGACCGTGTCTTCAACATGGTCATAGAAGAAAACTCCCCTAAATTAAGGAAAGACATATCCATATGAATACATGAAGCACAGAACTCCAAATAGACATCTCTAGAAAAGAAACTCCCCATGGCATATTATAATGAAAACATTAAGTATACAGAACAAAGAGGGGACACAGAAAGCAAAAAAGAAAAAAACGGAATTCCAGACATAAAGGAAAACTCATCAGAATAACAACTATTTCTCAGTGGAATCTGAAGTCTGGAAGAGCTCACAGCAATGCGCCCCGAGTTCACTGAAACCTAGAGATTGAAACCTAGAGAGCTTAACTTAGCAAAACTATCTGTCATAGTTGAAGGATACAGAAAAACTTTCCATGATATAAACAAGCTAAAAAGAATTCATGTCCATCAAACCAGCCCTAGAGAGAATACTGAACAATGTTCTGGCTGAAGAAAGGAATAGGAGAAACTACAAAAACTAAGCAAATGAAGCTACAGTTATGGAAACACAAATTAGAAATAATAACATAAACAGAAAAAATGATAGTGACAAACACACATCTTTCAATAGCTTTATATACTGATGGCCTCAATTCCACAAGCAAAGCAAATAGGTTAGTTCAATGGCTTACGAAACAAAATCTTATCTCTGTTGTCTACAAGAAACTCACAATACTTTCAACAATAGGAGCTACCTACAAGTAAAAGAATAGAAAAATCTATTCTAAGCTAATGAGATCAAGAAGCAAGCAGGTGTCACTATCCTAATATTAACAAAATAGACTTCAAACTAAAACTAATCAAAATAGAGAACGACAGGCAGTTCATTCTAACCAGGGAACAATTAACCAAAAAGACATTACAATCCCATACCTACATACACTAAACTCTGGCACACCCAGTTTCATAAAAGCAAACTATTGAACTTAAAGACAAAGATTAAATCAAAGTCTGTAATAGTAGATAATTTTAATACCAGACTTAAAAAAAAAAAAAAAAAAAAAAAAAAAAAAAAAAAAAAAAAAAACAGAGAAACTCAGAGTTACTGGCATCTTACAGCAAATGAACCTAACAGATATCTACAGAAGTCTTCATACAAACAACAATGAACATTCCACCTTGTAACCCATGGAAGCTTCTATAAAATAGACCACATCTTCAAACACAAAATAAATCTTAATAATTTCAGAAAAATTGAAATAATTCCATGTATCCTATCTGACCACAATATAATAAAGCATACAATCAATAGCAAGAGAATTTGTGTTAATTACACAAGCTCGTGGAGATTAAATAACAAGCTACTGAATGATGAATGAGTCAACGGAGAAACCAAGAAAAATTAAAACTAAATATAAAAGTCCTGACACTAAATGAAAATGAGAACACAGACCAACAAACCCTCTGGGACACATAAAACATCTCCCAAGACGGAAATTCATAGACCAAAGCCACTATACAAAAAAAAAAAAAAAAAAAAAAAAAAAAAAAAAAAAAAAAAGCACAAATAAATGACTTAATGGTGCAATTCAAGCATTTGGAGAAACAAGAATAAGCCAACCCAAATCCAGCAGACAGCAAAAAAACAATAAAAATAAGAGAAGAAAAATGAGTTAGAAGGAAAGAAAACAACACAAAGAACCAATAAAGCTAAAGCTGGCCCCTTAAGAAGATAAACAAAATGAACAAGCTCTTGGCTTAATTAAGCAAAAGAAAGAGACCACACTGATTAGCAGAATCAGAGATGAACAGGAAAATGTTACGTTACAACAGACATCAAAGAAATTACAATTAACATATGAGAATACTTCAAAAAACATTAAGCTTTTGAAGTTAGAAATTTTAAGCCAGAAAGAGATGGACAAATGTCTAGATGCATCTAAACTACCAAGATGAAGAGCTATAGGCAATTAATGACTTGTGACAGAGGGGGACCCAGTCTTCTTCAGGAACAAGCTCCCCAAAGTCACAAGCCCTAAACACAGAGACATGAGCAACACTGCACCACCTCACTAGGTTAAATCTCTCTCTCTCTCTCTCTCTCTCTCTCTCTCTCTCTCTCTCTCTCTCTCTCTCTGTGTGTGTGTGTGTGTGTCTGTGTGTGTCTGTGTGTATCTCTGTGTGTATCTCTGTGTGTATCTCTGTGTGTGTCTGTGTGTGTGTCCCCCACATGCACATACATGGGTGTGCACATGCACATGTGTGTTTAAAGAATAAGAGGCACAAATTTAAGGAGTAAAGATAACATAGGTGCCTTTGGAAGGAAAGTGGAAATTGATGTAAATTCTCACTTATAAAATTCTGAAAATATGAATAAAAAGTCACTAGTTCCTTCTGTGTCTAGGCCAACAGAAATTCATTCTGGAGAAGTGTCCATGAAGAACTTCGTGTCCACAATCCCTGTTTGTGGGCCTGAGGCAGTCTTCATTCTTTTCAGGAATGAAGATCCCACTTCATCAGAGTCTGATACTCAGGCTGGAGGCTAAGACTGTCTTCTAAGACAGACGTCTCATATGAGATGGCCTAACTCCATGCTTGACTGTTGAGGTTTGGTCTTGCTGTCTATTGTCTAAGTGTGGTCCCCAAGACCTGGTTGTCTCAGAGATAAGAGAATCTGCATGTAGAACCAAGTGACACTCTGCGATCTTGCCCCCAAGTTATTTCTGATTGGTAAATAAAGATGCCGGCAGCCAATAACTGGGCAGAAGGGACATAGGTGGGGTTTAGAATTCCCAGGCTTGGGAGTGGGAGCAGAACCACGAGTTGGGGAAGAAGGTGGATGAAGAAGAGAAGCCACCATGGGTTAGGTGAGTCATAAAAACGTGGCCCTGAGGGCTGGCCAATTGGGGTTAAGAGCAGCCCAGATGAAACATAGTAAGTAATATCTCAGGGTTATCGATAGGAAAGCAGGTTCTAATAGCATAGAGGGCAGGTATCTGCCCAGCTCTTGTGCTGTTTAAGGCTTATTGTAAAAATAAAGATTGTGTGTGTCTTTTATCCAGGAACCAAATGGTCAAAGGCAGGGTAGAAACCCCAGATTAGGATTTTAAATTTCTACAACACTTGATCCTACCCTGTGGGTTCCTCCTCATTAGGGCTACCATGGAGAGTGCATGGATGCCTAGGAGACCAAGCTCATTCCAAAGTCTGCTAAGAGCCCTGAGACTGACAATATCCAGGGAGAGACAAAGGAAGAGCTGATGAAGGCCAGGTGTCAGACCAGCTATCAACCCAAGTTCTCCTCTTCTGTAGCGTCCCTGAAAGGAAAGACCCAAAACAGTGTGGCTGGGCTGCGCTAGCAACCTGCCCTCCCACTCAGCCTTCCGGACACCCAGCTGAACAGTCTTTCCTAGAGCCTGAGGCAATTTTTCCCTCTCGCCCGAACCCCAGGAAAGTCCATCATAGGTATGCACGTTGACTATGCCCACGGGTGCTATAAGAAGTAGATGAGGACCCCAAATCTCAACTCTCTGAGAATAACTTCCCCTAATCTAAAGGCTTCAGTATGACCCTGGTTCAGCACTTGAAATGTGACCTGGTTGTAGAGAACCTGGGGGCCTATGAAATCTTCCTTCTTCAAAACAGTTTCTTAATTTATAGAGTTGACATCTACTCAAGAGAAAAGGGTTGGATTTATTGCTGGTAAAATAATAAGTATGTAACATGATACCTCTCTAAACCTCACTATGTATTTTTATAGGCCGATCAGTAATTGTCTCCAGCAATGTAGCTCTGACAGGTCAGGAGAGGACTCCTTGGCTGCCTGTGGGAGGGGAGAGTCCAAGGCCAGCCTAACTGCAGGAAGACTGCAGGACAGGGCAGCACCAGGAAGAAGACAAGAGCACAAGGCTCAAGAAACAAGAGAATCAGGAAGCCATGGAGACAGACAGAGGTGGTGGGCAGGACAGAAGGGAGCCAGGAGCTCGTTCACAACAAACTCAGGAACCCTATTCTTACTCCATCCAGGCAGTGACTATCCCTTCAGGGCTTCCTCCTGGTAAATCGGGCACAATGAGGATCCCAAGGGTGACTCATTCTATCCCCAGCCTGGCCATTTCCCCTTATGAGCTTTACTCAGACCCCCCACCCCCACCAAAAAAAAAAAAGGTAGCCAAATTAGAAATGTTCATGGCTATAAGGGCACCAGTTCTGCTGGCCTGGCACCTCCTCCCTTCACAATTTTTTGCCTGGTTTATGCTGAGAATCTCCATAAAATTCCTCAGCAAAGACATATTCAGCAAGCCCCAGTGGCTTCTACAGAAGACAACACAGACACGTCTGTGTCATGGTAGACTGAGCTAGAGAAGTTGAAATAGGCATGTCCCTGAAGCATAAGGAAGGCTGCCATTGGCCTTGTCATTATCCAAGTTGACATAAGTTGACAGCTCAGCTGCAAAAGGGCACCAAGAAGAGACGTGTACTATGTGACACTCATCTCCAGTGTTCTTAGATGCAGAGAAGGATTGTCAAAGAAGATCACCTCCAGGCTGGGATCGGGGGAGGGGAGGACAAGTCTAAGTTAATGGTCAAAAAGGGAGCAGATATTCATGGAAGCTTCCAGAAGGCACTGAGTTTCAGAATCTGAGAATAGAGTTGTAGGAGGATTTCTTTTTGGTCTTTATTATTTTTGTTCTTTTGTCCAACTCATAAAAATTATAAATATGAACGGGTGCAGCATGATATTTGGCTCCATGAATGCACTGTGTAATGATAGCCACCACTTTAAAAACTATCATTCCCATTTCTATTGGCATTTATTTGTTATATATAATGGCGTGTTTCATAGACAACATATTGCAAGTATATCATGTTCCTTGACTATATTCATCACCCCCTTCCGTTTGTTGACCCCCTCCTACCTCTCCCAATAGTTTCCTTCTTCTTCTACTCTACTTACGTACCATATGTGTATGTAAGTGTTAGTGTGTGAGGTGTATGAGTGTGTGTGTGTGAGTATGTATGTGTGTGTGTAAGTATGTGTGAGTGTGTGGGTATGTGTGAGTGTGTATATTAATATATGTGTCTGCGAGTGTATGTGTGTAAGTATAAATGTGAGTGTGTGTGTCTATTTGAGTATGGGTGTGGGTGTGTAGGTATGTGTGTGTGTCAGAGTGTGTCTGAGTGTGTGGATATGGGGTTGTATAGATGTGTTAGTGTGTAAGTATATATAAATGTGTGTGTGTGTGTGTGTGTGTGTGTGTGTGAGTGTGTGGTTTAATGAACCTATATAACATTAAGGATCCACAAATAAGAACAAGGATGCTATTTATTTCTCCACGTATAACTTACTTTCATTGATATGATCATCCCCAGTTGCATTCATTTCCTGCCATTTGACATAACTACTCCCTTTTAGAGCTAAAAAAAAAACCAAAAATCTCCATGGTATACACAGCACATTTTTCTTATGCACTCATCTGTTGGTGGACGCCATTTCAAATGTTTGTCAGCCATTTTTACTTTGTCTTCTGATAATTATCTGTTCATTTCATTAGCCTCCTTGATCAATGTGGTGCTTGGTTTTGAAGTTGAGTTGCTCAGTGTTTGGTTTAGGGGGGTCTCTATGTAACCTGGGTATCATTTGTATGTCAGGTATATATTAGCAAATATTACTCATTTCACTCAGTTGATTTTCCCTTTGTTGTGCAGAAGCTTTCAGTTTCATGTAATCCCGCTTGTGAATATTTGGTGTTATCTTCTGGATATTTTCAAAATGTCCTCACCTGTGCCTGTACAGTTAAGTGTTTTCTCTGTTTTCCTCCAGAAGAAGAAACAAGACTCTTATTAATGTCTTTGAAAAACTTTGGCCCATTTGGATTGATTTTGATACTTTTTATTGATTAATTGTTTGTGTGTACACAATCATGCACACACATGCACTCATGCATGCATGCACATGAATGGGGAGGGGGTCAGTGCACAAATGCCATGGCAAATATGTGGAGGTCACAGGACACCTCTCAAGACTAGATTTCTCTCTCGCTCCCTGTGGGATCCAGAGACCAAATTCAGGTCATCAGGCTTGTGTCCAGTTGAATTCAAATACCTCTATGCACTGAGCGATCTCACTAGCCCTTGGATTGATTTTATTTCTACTCATGGGGATTTCAAGATTTCCCAATATTATTTTTTAGGAGTTCATCTTTTTCCAGTGTTCGTTTTTGACATGTTTGTCAAATATTAAGTGGCTGCACTCTGTGGGTTTTACTCTGAATCCTTTATTGATCTCTGTGTCTATGCTGTGCCAATACCATGCTGTTTTTGTTATTATGGCTTTGTCGTATAACTTGAAACCAAGTTTTGTGATACTTTCAGCATTGTTCAGTATCCTGAGGTTTTTAATGGTTCCATGAGAATTTTATTACTGTTTGTTCTAGTTCTGTGAAAAAATAACATCAGATCATGAGGGAGATGTATTGAATCTGTAGACTAATTATACATCTGTTTCCATTGCATTAATTTTTCTAATCTATGAAAGTGAGCAGTCTTTCCACCTTCTACTGTCTCTTTTCTGTCTCTTTTATCTATTTAAATTTCATCTATTTTAAATTTTTTACTGTATAGGTTTTCCACTTCTGTTGTTGAGTTTTACCTGTGTGTTCTATGATTTTTAAAGCTATTACAAATAGGTACTGACATGTTATCTGCAAATAAAGGTACTGTGGTCTCTTCCTTTGTTATTTGTGTCTATTTTTTCTCTTGTCTTATACCAATGGGACTATATTGAATAAGAGCAGATAAAAATGGAAACCCTTGTCTTAATACCAGTTTAAGTGGAAATGTTTTGAGTTTTTCTTCATTTGGTTAGTGTTAACTGTAAATGTATCATATATGGCCTTTACTGAGTTAAAATATAATCCTTCTATTCAACTGTCTCTCATGCTTTTATCACCAAGATATATTGGACTTTATCGAAGGCTTTTTCTGCATTTTTGAGATGATCATATGACTCTACTAACTTGAGGTACTACTTTCATTGATTTGTAGATTCTAAATCATTTTTGCTCCCTGAAACTAAGACCAGGTGATGACCAAAGGTCCTTTGATGAGTGGCTGAATTCGGTGTGTTTTGTTAAGTATCTTTGAGTCCATACCCATCATTGAGACTGACCCATAATTTTCTCTTGTGTTTTGCAATTAATGTTGGCTTCATAAAATGAATCTGATAGTGGTTTTCCCCTTCTATGTGATGGGATATTTGAAGAATATTAGTGTTCCTTTCTAAAGTTCTGGCATAGTTCCACAGTGAATCCATCCAGCATAGGCATTTTGTGGTGCAGTGGCTTCACTACTGTTTTAGTCTCATCAATTATATATCTATTTAAGTTGTTTACATGCTCCCAGTTTAATTTTGGTCAGCATCTGTGTATCTAGTAATCTATCCATTTCTAGTAAGTTTCTCAGTTTGTTGGAATATATATTTTCAATGTATGCCTGAGTAATCCTTTGAATTTCATTGATATGTATTGTAAAATATCTCCTTTTTATCTCTAATCATATTAATTTCTGTCTTTATTTTGGTTGGTTTAGTTCAATTTCTCAATCTTCCTTATCTTTTCAAACAATCCAGCTTGTCATTATTTTATTTGTTATTTTTGTTTGAATTTAATTAATTTCTTTGTTGACTTTATTATTTCTTTCCATCAGCTGGCTTGGGGTTTGGCTTGTTTATGTTTTTCTAAGACTTGAAGCATATTATTAGGTTATTTATTTAAGATTTCTTTAATTTTTTACTATAGGCACTTAGAACCCTGCTCTTAAATTGCATACCAGAGATTCTGGTTTGCTGTATATTAATTTTTAAAGATCCAGATATTTTAAAATATCCTTATTCTATTTCAGAGAAATTTAATGTCTGCTAAGAAAAATATGTATCCTACTGTGGTGGGTGGAATATTCCACAGATTATATATTAACTTGATTTGATCCATAACATCATCTAATTCTGATGTTTCTTTGTGATTTTTATTTTTATGGGAGGCTTATGCACTGGCATTTTCTCAAGTAAGAGATTCTCAACCCAGATACATCAAGGATTCTGTGAATTTGACAAAAACCTACTGGTACAAAATCTTTCACTAGATTTGAGCCATTCCTTCTATGATTGTATTAAATATATTATCTATGCCTTAACTTAAAATTCCTTCTCTTATGTGCTCATTATTCCTGTATTTGATTTATTATTTTATTATATATAAATATAAATTATATATAGTTATATCTAAATTATATATATATATAAAATATTAAATGTTATATATTTCATTATATAGAGCTACTAAATAAGGCCATTTTTATATAAGAGTATAATGTACTTGAAGCATATTTTCCCCAAACCCTTCCAGTCTCCACTTTCTTTCTGTCTTTCCCTCATTAGCTCTTTTTTGTTTCCCAAATAATTTTCCTCTTCCTTTCATATAATGAATTGTAATGCAAAGGACTCACAAATAAGAGAGAGCATGTGCTGTTTCTCTTTCTGAGACTGACTTAATTTGCTTAATATGATCATCACCAATTCTCCCAGTTTTTTTTTTTTTTTTTTTTACAAATGATGTAATGATTCTTCTTTTTAGCTAAAGAAATAAATTGAATGAGATGTGTTCATAGTTAAGGCATTTGAATACTTGGTCCCAGTTCATGACAGGTTTAGAACATGTAGCCTTACCGGAGGAAGTATATCCCTGGGGACAACAGGCTTTGAGGTGTCAAAGACTCCCACCATTGCCAGTTGATTTCTCTGCCTCACCTTTACAGTTTAAGATCTGAGTCTCCAGCTTGCTGCTCCAGTTGCCATGCTGGTCTGCTCTCATGCTCTCCCACTGTTGACAGGAGGTTCCTTCTGAACTCATAGGCCAAATAACCCCTCCCTGCTCTAAGTAGCCTTGGTTGTGATATTTTTATCACAGCAATGGAAAAGTAACTAAGCTGTACATAAATTACATTTTCTTCATCTCCTCCTGCTGTCAGATTCTGAGATAGGTTCCACAGCTTAGCTGCTTTGAATAGCACTTTGGTAAACATCAATGTGCAGGTATCTCTACGATGTGTTGATCTGAAGTCTTTGGGTCAAAGTACAAAAAGTAGAGTAGGCTAGTTATGTGGAAGGTCTATTTTCAGTCTGGAGAAATCTGCATTTTGATGGCTATAGAGACTGGACTCACAGTCAGTCCCACGAGCAGTGTTTTAAACATCTCTTTTTGTCTACATACAACTGTTACTTTTTACAATCTCTTATTTATACACACTCATGTGATGTACTGCCGTCTCGTGTCTCTCTCCCACTCTTGCTGATCTTATTCTCACCTAGTCTCCGCTTCTACTCTCATGTCTTCATTTTCTGCAGATCCCATGTGGGTAGCCATAGTTGCTGTCTATTCATGATTCTGATGGCTGCCAAATTCAAGAGGCAGCTTTTCCTAGAACCCCTCCCTATTATCTGGTTCTTACAATCTTTATTCCTCCTCTTCCATCATGTCCACGAGGCTTTGGAGGAGGTTATATACATGTCCCGTTCAACAGTCACTTATCCTCAGCAATGACCAATGATGTCACTGCATTAACCACTTCCCACTGTGAAAAGAAGCACCTCTAACCCAGGATGAGAGCAGCAGCAGTCTCTGTATACAAGGCATGTGGACAACCCCAAGCCATAGGTCAGCTCTACAGTAACAGGCACATATTCCCTCCATGCAGACTTCAAATCCAATCAGAAAACTCTTAGTTATCCCCCAAATAATCATGCAGTATTGTACCAGTAAATATATCTTTCTTTGCAAATGGGTATTACAACACACAATGGGCCACAAAGTGGGGTCATTAATGCCCTTTCTTCCGCAGCAACCTTCAAACACTTTACACTATGAACGCTAGTCAGCTGGTAGGAAGTCTCCAGCTCAGTTCCAGTTTCGTACCTGAATCAATGTATATGGTGTTGTAGCTTGAATGAGAATGGTCCCTGTAGGCTCATATATTGAATGCTTAGTCACCAGGGGATGGAACTGTTTGAAAAGATTAGAAGGACTAGGAGGTGTGGCCTTATTGGAATAGGTGTGGCTTTGTTAGAGGAAGTGTGTCACTGGGGAGTAAGTTTTGAGGTTTCAAAAACCCACACCAGGCCATGTCTTTCTCTGCCTGCCTATCAGTGAATAAGGATGTAAAGCTCTCAGATGCTGCTCCAGCACCAGGCATGCCATCATGATCCCCACCTTGGTGAAAATGGGACTAAACCTCTGAAACTGTAAGCCAGCCCCCAATTAAATCCTTTTTTTTAATGAGTTGCCCTGGTCATGGTATCTCTTCACAGCAATATGACAGTAACTAACACACATGTTACTCACAGAAATTGGACAACAAAGAGCAACGTAAACACCTCACAGGGGAGTTCTCTATATTTGGCAGTAGGATTTTTGTTTAAAAATGTGTGGTTTCTGGAGACATTATCCACGCATATAGAGTATATCCATTCAAAGTCTATTGTCTTCTATTTCTAAATTATATTTTAGTCATTTATAAAGTACTATGTCTCTATGGTTTTTTTCATATATCCTTTTTGATTGACCCTCCCCACAACCTCAAACACTTTCCTACCCCTTTATCCCCATTTAAACCTTTCCTCTTTAGTATTCCTTCCTCTACTTCCATATTGCATGTGTTTTACTATCTAACCCCAGAGACCTTCCTCCCCCACCTTGTGGCTCTTTCTTGCTTTCTGACCTTTATGACAGTTGCTCTAACGTAAGCAGAGAAATCTGATATTTCAAAGCTAGGATCTACTTATGACAGAGCACATGCGATTGTCTGCCTGAAACTTGGTTAATACACTATAGTATTTTCTAATTCCATCAGTTCTCATCGTGTATATGTACCACAATTCATTGTCCATTCACCAGTTGATACACATATGATGATTAATACTTCCTAGCTACTGTGAATAAAGCCACAGTGGATATGGATGTACAGGTCTCTCTCCTTTGTGTATACAAGCAGAAGAGATATAATTGAGTCACAGGGGGATGCTGTTTTTACTTTTCTGAGAAATCACATTGATTTCTACATCAGTCATGTTTTTTCTGATAGTGGCCATTCTGACTGAGGACCAATAGAATCTCACAATACTTTCATTTGCATTTCCATCATGACTAATCAGACTGGACATGTTTTTTAAATCTTTATTGGTCATTTGTATTTCTTCTTTTTAAAGGTCTGATTTTAGATCCATGGCTCATTTATTAATTGAGCTCTTGTTTTGGTTTGATCTTTTTCTGTAATATTCTGGGCATGTTGTTGTTGTTGTTGTTGCTGCTGTTGTTGTTTTGTTGTTTGTATATCCTAGACATTAATCATCTTTCAGAAACATAACTGGCAAAATGTTTCTAACACTCTGTATGCTGCCTTTTCACTTGCTGGTGATTTCACAATCCTTGTGCTTCTGCACTAGGCAGTATACACCCGAGACTAGGTCACTGGCTGGTTTTGTTTTGTTATTATCTATATTATTTTATGGGAGTATTTGTAGTGTTCAAGTGAAACTGGTTTGTAGTGGGACTGCTCAACCTGCAGCTCTATTCTGAGAATAAAGCAGTCGTTGCAGAAGCAACAACAACTTATGGTTGAAAGTACAGCAATAACTAATTAAAAACAATCGCCCCTTAAACTCCAGTCACTTTGGAGGAGTAAAGGGTGAAGACAACACAGTGTACAGGGAGAGTTATTAAATGTAGTGACAGGCTTCAAATGGTAGGAGTGGAAAGGAAATGAGGGATCAAGGCTTGCAACTAATGTTGGAGAAACAGAAGAGGGAAGAGGAAGGGGGCAATAAAGACAAAGGAGGGGACTAAGTACCTTCAGCTAAAGGAAAAATAAAAAGAGAAAGGGTAAAGAAATGCAGGCAGGAAGCCTAAAACAATCCCAGCTCTCAAGGGGTTAAGCCATGATCCTCAACTCCAAGACAAAGTGTGTTCTTCGGGAAAGCCTATAAAAAGTTAAAAATGAGTGAAACACAGGGAGAAAAAGGACAGGGCAATAGATGTTATATTATATGTTATAGTGTGTGTGTGTGTGTGTGTGTGTGTGTGTGTGTGTGTGTATACATACATACACATATACATACACATACATATACATATATCCCTATAGTCCCTGAGCATGTCTCCATGCAGTCCACTTCAGTGTATGGCTAAGACCAGATTTCTGCCTTACATAGTACTATGTAGTTCTGACTCAGAGTTCCCCTCTAACTAGAGATACATTGCAGGCCAGGTTATACAATACTGGCCCACAACACCTGCTCTGGGTTCCCAATGTGAGCCTTACAGAAAGAGTCTTGGTACTGCACAGCTACTGCGTCAGCAGGGACCTTCTGGAAAGGTTTTTGTCACTGCTCTCATATCAAGTGTCAAGAAAAGGCTTCTCCTTAAACAACCTTCCCCTTCCCTGTGCCCCTTCTAGCTGTGGCTTCTGTCCCTCCCTCCATTCTTCCCTCCCACTCTACCCTCCCTCTCTTCCTGTCTCCAGCATCTTAAAATTACATTCCTGCATGTACAGTGATGAGGCCCTCTTTATCTGAAGCTGTGGTCCTGACCCTCGGCTGTCACTCTCATGATGGGAGAACATTTCCCAGTGCGGGCTGAGCCCTCTGGAATGGGCTCCAGGCTGCATGCTGCTTTAACATTTCTCTCTTCACTGCTGCAACTAGTGGGACTACACCGTCACTTTGTAAGACAGCTGCTCTTCAATTATCCCTGATTCAGTCCCCCAGAGACCTTGGTGTCCTGTGTATAGCTGTCACCCACCATCTCTACACTTTGAGAAGCTTCAGTATCCAAGTCAGTCCCACTCAGGAGCCCACCACAGCCAGGGTCCTAGACGAGGTGTCCGAAGGGAATCTATGGGGCTAATTAACAATCTGCCACCTCACTCTTCTGATGAGAACCACTGAGAGCTGCTCTCAGCAGAGCACAAGGAAATAACCCAGTAGTTCTAACGATGCTCCCACAGTGGACAGTAGGTCATCAGAATGTATCCATCTTAGAATGTTTCCTGTGGGGAGCTTTAGCTTAGCTAGAAGAGTAGAGGAAAGGAAAAGATGAATTGCAGTAGTTACTCAGCACGCTAAGACACTGAGATTTCCCCCAACCCTAACGTGCTGACACGTGATTAAAAATAGGACCACATCTCATGGACATTTTTTAACTTTATTTCCCTCTGCCACCATCAGTGTTATGTCTCCCAGCCCTTGGTGCCCCATGCCTGGGAGCATTGTCTAGTTTTCTTCTTCACTGTGGCTCCCTGGTTCCTTGGAGTGGTTAAGTTTAAGCAGGGGCTACTTACAAGGACTTATGAACAGACATAAGTCCTTGTAAGTTCCTTGTCCCCTGTAAGACAGAAGGACAAACTTTATGGCCTATGATGTCCTGGAGACTGTGTCTAAGAAAGGGAAATATAGGGACAATGGAGCCCCTATCCAAGGTCAGACACAAAGGAGAACACATACAGGAAGGAAACACTTGGAGCCATGCTACAACATCACACAATCTGCAAACACAGAACCAGACTCAACGCAGCATCTGAGCCTTCAAACCTGGACCCCATCTGTAACATCCACTGCCTCTCTGAGTCCACCATGTTCTATTGAAAGCACTTCCCGCCCGCAGATCTGATGGGAGGTAATGGAAGGAAGGCAGCTGAGGGAAAGATGACACAGTCGCTATGCAAATACCAGCTCCAAGCCACACAGTCAAGGCACAGCTCTAGTCACATGAGTCAACCTGACATCAACATACAAATGTCATCTGTGTACCAGTTGGGCCCTGGAACAGAGTGTCACAGGCATCCAGTCATCAGTGCAAGAATGGAAAGACAAGGTCAAAGCCGACCCTCAAGGGTGGGCATAGTAAAGAGCATTATGAACCAGTTTGTACCTGTTCCACCTTCCTGGCGACTGTACACAAGTCCTGAGGAAAGGTGTGAGATCTATGGTCCTCTCTGGCTCTGCAGGCTCTGAGTCAAGTTGCAGGTAGAACACTGATGCTATTACCTTAGTTCTTTGTCTTAGAGATTTACAAGCCAAACACTGCAAATATATGCCAGTCCATCCAAGCACACAAGGTGTTGAAAAGTACATGTCAGGAGCCTGAGAATGACACTGGGCTGTATCAGAATAAGCCAGATTTTCAGAGGTGAGACAAGGCCTCCCTGAAGCCTGGCTACAACAGACCTGTGAACGGAAACGAGCAGTTTGGCCCTGTTGGACAGTAACAAGGACTTCTCAGACAATCCAAGAGCAAGTGTCTTCTCTGATACATAGGCAGCCAGGCCTTCACAACAGAGGCAAGTTGCTTCAGGAGTCTAGGAGGTGTTGATCTGTGTGACACTGAGCAGTCCCACGGGTAGGAACACCCTTCTACCCAGCCCTGGCTTACTTCCAAGTCTCCAGCTTTTTAAAGCAGAAACAATGACAATTCTGACCCTTGTCATTTCCTAAGAACACTTATGGGACAAAGTCAGTGCCGCAGTAAACAGCCCGGGAGCCAAAAGCCTCTGGCTCCAGTGAACATGTTAAGAATGATTCATCTGATGAAAATTCTCTTTCTAAAGAGAGAAAGTCAGGTTAAACAAGGCCCTGCACACAGTGGTCTTCCTGTAGCAAACATATCTCACCCCTATCCATCAGACCAGGTGAGGGCGTGCTCATCCACCAAGCCCACAGACGGCTAGTGTGACTGTTAACTCAGACTTGCAAATGACAAAATGAGAAAGATGATAATGAAGGAGGAAGAGGAGGAGGGAGGTGGGGAAGAGGAGGAAAGGAGTGATGAGGAGAAAGGGGAGGAGGTGCTGGAGGAGGAAGAGGAGGAGAAGGAAGAAGATAAGGAGAAACAAGATGGAGGGGAGGAGGAAAGAGGAGTGATGAGGAGAAAGAAGAGGAGGTGGTGGCGGAGGAGAAGAGGAAAAAGAGGAAGAGGAAGAGGTAATGATGGTGATGACAGTAATGATAATTATGATAAAAATGTATTTATCAAGAAATGCTCAGAGGCTTGCCTATAAGTCATACTCTAATGGCAACATTCCCTCAATTGTGGTTTTTTTCTTGCCAAATTACTCTATCTTGTGTCAAGTTGACAAAAACCTAACTCACACACCAACACTGTCTCAGAAGAGCAATAGGTCAGTGATGTCTAGTTCTCTATAGGGCAGAGTGAGGAGAAGAGGTGACTTCAGGAGCTGGGGAACCATGTGGGCCCCAGAGGAAGCTATAGCAAAAGCCATGGCCTGAAGGAGAGCCTGGGGCTGGGAGGCAGAATCTGGAGAACAGAGAATTACGGCCACCAAGATTTGAACATCAGGTAGCTGTGCTCAGGTACACTTGATCTTGTGAGCTTAACAATTACAGCTGTGTCTTGGTATTCATGGGTAACTAATCCCAGGACCCCCTTACAGATATCAAAATCTGAAGATTGTGGGTTTTTTATAAGTGTCCCCAGAAAATACATATTCTGAAGGTTTAGTCACCATCCTAATGTGACCAAGCAGGACCTACTAAAGGGAATTGGGTCATTAGAGTTGTGCCCTTATAGGTGATATTTGAACCCTAAGTCAGTCTCTCTCTCTCTCTCTCTCTCTCTCTCTCTCTCTCTCTCTCTCTCTCTCTTTCTCTCTCCATTTGCCATGCATGAGGTGAACACCTTTTTTCTTCTACATACTACTACATCCTATGCTGCTTGCCACAGGATTAAAGCAACCAATTCTAGAATGAAGTTGAAACTTCTGAGTCCATGAGCCAAAATAAACCTTTCTTCATAAGTTTCTTGCCTCGGGTATTTTGTTACAGTGATGGAAAGCTCACTAACACGCTGAGAAAAAAAATCTCATATAAAATAAGGCTCTGTGTGTATAAAGGCTATAGACCACACACATTCCCATATGCTATAACTTAAATCTAGATGACTTATAGTGCCTAATACAATGTAAATGTTATATAAACGGTTTTACTATAATATAATCTGTTAAGAGAATAGCAATAAGGAAGAAAGTCTATCTCTGTTTTGTATAGTATAGACGCGGTATTTTTTGTTGATTTTGATCAGAATGTAATTGAATGCACAGTTGCTGAACCCCTGGATATCAGGACCTGATGTAAAAGTTTCTGGTTTCTTTAAAAACTCACTTGTGTCACGTGTTGTTTTTCTGGAAAGTGTCTTGTGAGAGGGCATATGATGTTTTGCTGAAAACACTTGAGAGGACATGTGAGGTCTAGAAAGAATATTAAGTAGAACCCACAGACAGTGAAAGGACATTCTTGCATTGCAATGTTTCGCTGGTCTTCGCTGGTCTTCTCTGGCCTTCACTTCATAGAAATGCACCAAAGAACTTCCTGTGGTGTTCCAGTTGATGCTGGCTGCTTCCACTGAAGAATGGAATCACCCCCAAAGAACTATGTCTAAACAGGTCCACAAGCCCCTTTTTCTATTAACCTTCTTTCTCCCCTACCTCTGGATGGTAGGCTAGGAGGAAGGTCCTGAGTGGTCTTGTCCTGCTGGCCTTCCTACCCTGATCATCCTCCAATGCACCCAAATCCTACACAAGAACCCTACATCATCCTCATCTGCTCTGTATTTCCTTTGCTATGGTGTGTATCACTTTCAGGCTTGCTCTATAATTTGTGAATCATATCAATTACTTGATGGCTGCCTGCCCCCTGTCCCACCCCACCCTCTGCTTAAGTATTCTGCAGTTGCAGAAGAGCAAGAATTGTTGCCCAGCTCCCCTCTCCACCCCAGTACCTGGGGCCATGTCTGGCACATAGTAGGAGTGCTGAAGGTTCTGAGCTAACTTGGACCTGAGCAGGCCCACCTGGTGGTCTGCACGCCCACTCCCCGCATGCCCACTCCCCACTCTTGGCTGGTAACTGCTCAGCTGCAGCTCTCCAGGCAGCTTCCCTGCACAGACTCAGACCCAGCCCTCTGTCCAGACATGGATCTCCCTTCACCACTGATTGGAACCAGATGGGGTCTCAGCTGTAATACAATTGAACACTGACTTCAGCAAAGTAAGTGAATTACCAAAATGTAGTCATTATAATCCATCTTCATCTTAGTGACACACTTGGCAAGCTATAATGAACCAGGACTTAAAAAGTGAATGGGAATCTGCAGCGCTCTCAGCTCTGCCCACAGGACCCAAAGCTGGCAGAGTTGTCATGTCTCTTGAGCTATTAAATGGGATGATGAGCACTTCTACCCACACACTCAGCCTTAATCTACCTTCCAGCCTAAGAGAGGGCTCTGTGATCACTCACCCTAAAACATCAGACTTGGGCAGACCTTGAAGGTCATGTAAACAAATTCCATCTGCTTGAAACCCATACCAGTCAATCATAGCTACTACTCTTCCGGGCTGTACCAATGCCTGCCTTCCCTACTACTGTCCCAGATGTCCCACACACAGAGCAGATCAGTCAGCCTGAAAAGCAACCCAGCCTAAGCATGCCGAGTAAGGCACTGAACCTACACTGGACTCCCGCCCAGGGCTTCTGACCACCAAGCTCTGAATCCTAGGGGAGAGCACCGAGTGAAACGCAGGGTTTCTGGGTCCAAGACTACACATTCACCAGTCTTATCAGCATTAAAAGAGACAGGGCCAGACACTATTGCTTCCCGGAGTAATGTAACAGGAAGTGCCTAGCAGAGATATAACATGCTCCTGCCAGAAAAAGAACCTGAATTTAATCAAGCCTTAGATATGACTACCAGTTTTCAGGAAGTATGGAAGATAAAAACACTTCAAGGAGAGATCAGTCAGCTAAATGTCCCTACAGGACAAGGCTGCATAACCCAGTTTCCCCGAGTAAACGCATAATAAAGACCCTGTCTGCATCCTGTCTTTCACCCACAAAAGAACACTTTCAATGGGATGTGTCTGTTTGGTGTTAATGGTTGCTGTATCGGGTGTGAAAATAATACGATGGGGCGTTTTAAATCCTCTTCTGTATGCAACCCATATTGATGGATTATGGGTAAAATGTGGTGTATAGAATTTCAAAATACTTCAGAGGAAAATAAGGACTAGATGAAGGGAAAAAAAAAAAAAAGGCCAAAGTGCTGATAATCACTGAAGCTGGGAAACAGACGAGAATGTATACATGCTGTTTGGTCTACTTTATACATTTAATAGCTCCCACCGCACAGGCTAACTTTAAAAGAACAAACAGCGTCTGGGAATCAAACCTTTAACAATAAAAGCAACAGCCCAACTTGACTTAGATACAGTCAAACATGTCCCCCGAAAGCTTTTCTATTGCAGGAGACAAAGTGAGTGATTTAGGAGTTCACACAAGCTTCCCAGGCACATCCCAGAATATCCAAAAGGAAAATGACCCCGTGAGAAAAATACACAGTTTGAGAAGAGTTGTATGCTTTAGAATGTAAGACACTTAAATGCATATAATGAGTGAGGAAGTGCTTACAAAAATACATATCATAAAAATACTAACATTATCGTCAAGTTTGTAATTTTGTAAATTGATGAGAAAGAAGAATACCACCCCATAAAGTAGGCAAGAGACACCCAGCAGAAAGACCCAAGAAGAACAAGGAAAAATACCCGAATGTCAATGAGTGGCAAGGAAGAAACAAAAGAACTGATCACTTGTAATGGAATCATCACATGTTGAAAAAGATGCCAAGGCTCCCACACCTTTGACAAGGTTAGTGCCTTAGAAAACATTCCTTACTCTCCTGTGGGTGATAATTCAAGGACACAGTTCCACTTCCCTGCTGTGTTGTGTGGTTCGTGTTTTCTACATGTCTGCAGTACAGGCCACAGAGTCACACTGTGCACAGTTCTGGCTTGTGTTTGTCCATCATCCAGAGTAATAGTAAAAGCAGCTCTCCCTTATGGAAGAGACAGCCTCTACTGAGGACTGTGAGCAGTGGTGGGGGCAGAAGGCTTGAATCCTGATGCTGGCCCTATGTTACAATTTGACTTTCTTCTCGTCTTATAAATGGAAACTTTGCACCTTCAGTCTGTAGTTTCCAAAAAAAACTGGAAGCGACATAGATCTTTGTTTTGGCTAATGTGTGTTAAAGCAACCTGTCAGAAACCTGATTTGCCAGATAGGTAGTACTAAAATCATTTTTTTAAAACTTGGTTTTCATCAGTCATGCCTCAGCTTCAAAGTCTCATAATTTTAATCTACGTGGTGATCGACACCTTTGGATAGTTTAATAAAGGAACCTGTTAGTCTAAACACTAATTTTTAATCCTCAGTAGTTAAGTGCCTCCTGTGCCAGGTGTTCTAAGTTCTTAGAATTTTCCAGAAGATCGATGTTCTCAGACCCAGGTTTGCTATTGGATTTACCTCATGGAGAGAAAATTCCGAGCTCATGACCTGAGGAGTTTGTGGCTCAGTTCATGCCTGTCTGTGTTAGCCTGGGACACATAGAGTCTATGCAGGGGTCAGTTTGCCCAAGTTCTGGGTCCTAAAGCAAGGTGCTGTTCTGAGTACCCTGCAAGTCCAGCATCAGTGAGAAACCAGGCCCCTGTCTCCGTGCAAACAACAGACTGCAGACCCTGATCAGGCCCTGGAGAGGTAGCTCCGTGGCACAGAACCCTCAACCTCCATGGCCAGTCTGATAAAGCCAGAGGCACCCAGGTAAAACCTGTTTAAGAACTGATGATAATCAAAATGATCACGTCTGCGAAGCAGTCCCCTGCTGAACTTAGAGGAGATGCTTTGGCTTCGTCCGGGCTCAAATCAGAACGGAATGCTGCAGTTTCCTAGAAACATGAGGCACTGATGAGCACCAGAAGAGGAGATACTATTGCAGCCGTCCATGCTGGGAACTGAAATCTCCGCCCCCTCCTTTCTTTCTTACACTTAGAAACCAGATACTGACATAAAAGGCAGACCAATGAAGAGAATGAAAGCGACAGCTACAGAGAATACCTTCTGGGTGATGTCTCAAGTGGAGTTCTGAGTACGGTTTGGTTTGAGCCTGTCTGAGAGCTGGGGGCGGAGGGGGCTACATCAGAAGATCGGTGAGCACGTGATGAAGGAGGCACTGGACCTAGAGAGTTGGGCTGCATCTGGGATCAAGGCCGAATAGCAGGATTCATGTCAGCTGCTCCCTGGAGCCTTTCTTCGGGTTAATAAATACCTAACACAGTACTAAAGATTTTCTAAACGCTCAACTCAGATGTCCGTTTTTTGGTTTTGGTTTTCGGTGTTTGACTTGTATATGCTCATTGTTAGTTAATGTACACATCTGATCTTAATATATGTGTGGATTTATAGGTTAAAAAAAACTAAAAGCATTAAACTCGTTCTTGTTAAATTAGCAGGCGTATCTATGGCACAAACTTCTTTAGAATATGAGCATAGGTCATGTTTTTTAAAACCTCACTCTTCTCTATACCCATCTTGTGATGAGATACAGTCAGCCGATGCCAGCAAATGAAGCTATATCAGAACCCATTTCTAGAACCAACTACCTAATAGTTCTACAAAAGATTATGGGATAGGGTTGGGAGGGGTTAGTGTGTGCATGGCCCATGTGAGTGGCCCACCTCTGTGTGTCTCCTGATTTGGAACTGACTCTCCGCCAACACATGGCTGAATTCTGAGATTTACTGACATGGTACAGAAAAGTGCTTCGTTGGGGCTGGAGAGGGGCCTCAGAAGTTCAGAGTCTAGCTGCTCTTCCAGAGGACCTGGGTTCAATTTCCGACACCCACCTGGCAACTCACAACTACTGTCACTCCTCTTCCAGGGAATCTGATGCCCTCACACAGACATACAGGCAGGCAAAACACCAATGTACATAAAAATATATAAATTATCAAAAAAAAAGAAAGAAAAGTGCTTAATTGTTAAATGTGTCCAAAAACAAAGTACAAGCAGCACAAATCAATTACCATCCTACAAAATGATGGCCCTCTCTCAATTCTTGTCAAAATTGTTTAAACATTTTAGTGAAAACTCTTCTATTAAAATCATCTGCAAAGAATCGAAGTGATGACCTCTTCAACGTTTGTTTTCCAAAACCCCTGCTCTATTTTTTTTTTCTTTGAAATTTCAAGTGACTAACATACCATACTGCAAATATATATAGCCCCTTTCCCCAAAAAGCCCTAGTGGGCAAATAGAAATGTTCCCCTTCGGATCCAGGAAATGGTATCTCATGATTAAATTAGTTTGAGCAGTCTGGCTCAGTGTGTTTTCTATTGGGGAGTTTGGAGCAGATGGCCTGGACATTCTTAAGCTGAAGCAAGTTTGAGCTTGCCAACCTCAGTTAAAAACCTCTCAAATGTTTGCTTTGGACTGAATGGCCGCACAATGAGAAAAGAACCATACGCAATCCTTATCGTTTAAGGAAAATATTCCATAAAAAACGCTGGATTTCATTACGGCCTGTTTGGTGTGAGCAGGCTGCAGGTTTGGTTGCCCCAGAAATCGCATCATTAGGATGCTGCAAGTCTGCTTTGCGTTACCCTAGCTGCAAAGCCAGCCAGCCCTGTGATCCCATCCCCTGCATCTGTGCACTTACCCACTGTGATTCATTACAATAACAGGAATTTGCTGCTGTTATGATTGAAATAAATCAGCTTTGTGGTCCAGGCAGCCCGTTGTGATAACCATGGCTCCACCTCAAATTGCTGCCTGGTCTTAAGTCATCTGCTGTATGGTCTGGCCAGAGACACAAACAAACAGATACTATATATGTTAGGAATTTATATATAAAGTACTTACTGAGAGCCAGGAATTTAACTAGAACTTTCTGCTACACTAACCCATTTCATCTAACAACCCCACAATGTTACTTACAGGCTCCTTCCCTAATCTGCTGTGGACACACTAAGGGATTGCTACCCTCCATTAATGTGCTCGCAGTCCCCCAGCTGGCACCTGGCTCTGCTGGCCAAAGATCACTGGCTCTGAACATCTGTTACTTTACACTGGCACGTTGGCTCCAGCTTGAGATCTGGAATCCTTTCCATTCATTCTGTTGAAGGTCCTGAGAGGGGAAGGACAGGGCTAGCTTGTTCACACACTCTCCAGACCACACAGGTGTCTGTACCTTGGGACGGGTCCATCACTGGCCATAGGCTAGACTGGGGAGAGGCCAACCATTCCTGAAGCTTCTACCCAGTCAGCTCCTTCTTCCAATGCTATCTGTAACTTCTCATTCCTTTTTGTATTCTTGAATATTTACTTCTACAACAGGGATCTAATACTTAGTTTTCTGTGTGATGTGTATGTGTCTTGTATGATCTTAAATTTAAATTTAGCCTATATTTCTGAATACTCACATTGGTCACGTTACCTGAAATGTCCTTAGGTGGGGGCCATGCCTGTATTAAACAATCCACAAGGCTGAATGGCCAATTAAAGCTTCAGTGACTGTGGACAGTGATATCCCCAGTTTTCTGCAACCTGCTTAACTGATGTTACCACCAGTGTACGTACTAGGGACCTTGGTTTATGATTTTCTGTTACTATTTCTATTTAAATATTCTGTTACTATTACTATTAAAACATTTATGAAAGTTTTACCGTGTTGGATCATGGTCTTTGGAGTAACCTGAATTTATGATCACAAGACATGGTGACTGGTATTGGATTCTAGTATAAACTCTTTCCTGTTGAGCTATGTTGGCATCAACACTTAAGGTTGCTACCCTCTTTACACAGTAGGGTAAGGCCCCAGTGAGGGACATGGGCTGTGACACGGTCCCCTCATGGGTATAACCCATCCATCTCATCCTCTGCTTGTGTGGCTCAGATTGTGCTGGTTACCCTGTTGTTATCCAGTTCCCATTCTGATTTCTACTGTGATGCCAGCTCCTGATGCTTTCCCAGACCACCGTGCCTGCCCCATCCTAATGCTATGGATTGACTGTACCCCAGTTAAACAGTATTTAAATAGAACCCTTAAGAAGGGATTGGGTCAGCAGCCCTGTTTATTGGATAGGACTCCTCTCAGAAACAGGATCTTCAGGCAAAGATTCACTCACACACACACACACACACACACACACACACACACACACACACACACAGTCTGTCTTGTCCTGCGTTCCACCATAGAATTATACAACAAAAAGAATCTTATGTACAATGAGTCTCAACCTTAGACTTCCTAGATTCCTGAAATGTACAAAATAAATCTGTACTTTCGTAAATGATTCAGTCTCTGGTATTCTGTTATAGTAGCACCCAACAGGCCAAGATTTGACATTCATATTTATGATTTCCAAAGCGCATACTAATAGCTTTTTATAATGTGTGGTTTTAGTCACGCACAATCCCGCCTGTTTAGAAAACAGGATCTAGGCTGGCTTGGGCAGCCCCATCTAGTCTGTAGTAGACTGTGTAGCACGTAGAGGAGTGATTTCTCTGAGGAAGCCTGAGCATATTCCTTGACATACTGATGAAGAGTGAGGCACACTGCTCAGTAAGACACATGCCTGCACAAGAATGTCTGCGGCCACGTCGACTCAGCTCGGACCACAGGTAATGGATCACATTGCTTTTCTCCTCAATTCCAAGCCAGTTAGCATAGCACTGCTTCTCTCTCACTCACCATGGCAACCTTACAATTCCTTTCTTATATGTGTTAGCTCTCAAGTTGGGTAAGTTTAGGGGCTGAAACTACTTCCTGGTTCCCTCAACCAGATGAAATGAGCATCTATAGATCCTAGATAGATAGATAGATAGATAGATACATGTATGAGTGTTCCAGGATCAAATACCTTACCTGCCATCGGATCAAGGATCAAGGCTGATAGAGGCCTCAACAGATACTGCACAAACACAAAGGCCAGCCAGGAGGGGGTTCTCACCCTTGTCCTGTAGGGGTCACCAGGTAAAGATCGGGAAGCAGAAACTTAGGACTCAGTTGTCACTAATGAAATAAGAAGATCCCCCAGGTGACACTGAGACAAGAAATAACCACAGAAAAACAACACAGGCACTGGTTACTGGCTTTACGGAAGCATCCTCAAGACTACATATGCCACTAACCCCTAGAAACACTGATGAAAAGGTATGGTCCCGGGAGACGGTGTTTCTGATTTTCTCCTAGTCTCCTCCTGAGGACAGAGATGCTTTTGATCCATAGAAGCTAAGAGAGGATTTTTAGTAAGGGGCCTCTCACATCCTTTATGTTATTTGAAGAGACACTGGAATGAAAGAGCCCTGAAGCTAGAAATACCCATAGAAGAGAAATTTGCAAAAGCTGTGTAAGAAGACGTTTTTCAAGAGGCAGCCTGAACTCTCAAGCAGTGGACTGGGCTCGCCTTTAGAGCAAGCATTTCCTTTTCCTGGATATAGTCAAGCAGAGGCTAAGCTGCTTCCTAACAAGAAATCTGTGGAGAGAATTCATACACATTCAACAAGACCCAGGTCTCTTTCATGGCAGGACTCTGTGGTAGGACTTTTAGGGTTTACTTGGTGAGGCTACTGCTGCCTTCATAGCCAGGGTTCACCAGAGAAATATGCCAATATATATATATATATATATATATATATATATATATATATATATATATATTTGGACAGAGATTTATCATGGGAATTGGCATGTAAGATTACAGAGACTGAGAGTCCCAAGACCTGCCGTCTGCAAACCAGAGGCTCGGGAAAGCTGACAGAGTGACTCAGTTCCAGTCTGAAGGTTCAAGCGTCAGTGGAGTCCAGGTCAGTCTGAAAGCCTGTGAACTAGACATGTTGACATAAGAGGGCGAGAGGAGATAAATATATGACAGCTTCCAAAAGAGCTGGCCCTTCCCTGACCTTTCTATTCAAGTCCTGAAAAACTGCCTTCCAACACTGGCTGGCAAGGGCCTACCTTCTTTATTTAACTGAGTCTAGTCTCTTCTGGAAAATCTCACAGATGCCCCCAAAATATTTTCCCCACTATCTGGGCATCCTCAGCCCAAGTGGACACATAAGTGAACCACCACAGACTAGAAAGAAGGTACCAAGTGGTCTCCTAATGCTAATCAGTTAGTTAACTACAGAGGCTGGATTAGGCATCCCTGGTCTTCCTAGGCTATCAAAATCCTCATTCATTGATCAAAGTCCTCATTTATCAATACAAACCTAGCAATCGAACATCACCCAGTGATGTCTCCTCCACTCGTTCCTGCCCCACCTTTCTCTCCTCCTGCATCATATCCTCTGTGAGACAAATCTCCATCGTCTAACAGCCATACTTCAGCAGAAGAAAAAATCCACACAGGCAAGAGGGGAGCTTGACTTTGTCCCTGCCTTGGGAGATGGGAATTGCTGATCTACAGCCACATTCCATTGCAGTGACATGCCTGTGTGAAAGGACATGTCCTTTTAGGCTCACACACACACACACACACACACACACACACACACACAAATTGAATCTCATCTCTATATCTGGAGCTGACTAAGAAAGTTACCTTAATTAAATGCATCAAAATTTAAATGTGTTGCTCACCACACAGAGTGTTCTTAGTCTCTTGGGACCAAGCTTGACATTATAAAAAAAACATTCCCACTGGCACTCACCTGCCAAGGACCAGCCTCAGCTTTGGAGAGGGGTTCTGAGAGAAGGGGTGTCTGGGAGTGGCAAAAACAAATGACTCAAAGTCAAATGGTGAGTCCAAGCTGGAGGCCTCTGCTGGAGACAGCACAGCTTTCTAGCCTGCTTTTCTCTCTGTTCTGCTGTCTTTCTTTCTGATCAGCTTTCTCTAGAGATTCGTTCTCTCTCACGACCTCCAGCAAGCTCTCTCTTCTGCTGGAGACAATTCTTCCTGCAGTTCTCTTGCTATTCTAAAAACGTTCTCTGGATAGCTCATCTCCTGCAGATCCTAAGCCCCGTCTTTTATGTCTTTTATTTTACATATCAATCCAATCATTTACTCCCAGTTTTCTTTTGCTTCTCCTAAGAATCAGCACCCAGTGACTCCAACTTCTCAATTTTTAGGAGACAGCAAGCACATATTTAAAAACAAAAACCAAAAAAAAAAACAATACAAAGGAATTCAGAGATCTGCTTGCCTCTGTTAAGCACAGAGGCTAAACTAACTGGGCAGGGCCCTGTTCTGAAATTACCATCTCTACCACACCTGGGCCTGCCTATGTCCCAGGCTGAGCTTGAACTCAGGAATCTGCCTGCCTTTGTATCTTTCTGACAAGCTGGCTCATTAATGCAGCCGTCTTTGTTCCTTTAGACTTATGAAGCCCCTCATAATTCATATGCATCCTTATACTTTGCATAGTTGAGAAGTTACATTTTTTTAACTCATGCTTCAAGAGTTCTTTTTCACAGCTTTAAGGGTTGTCCTTCAGGTCCCGGTGTTTACCATTGGCTAAGACATTAGCCACGCCTTCACCTCCTGAACTCATGCTGTCTGATTATCATGGAGTCATTAACATTAACAGGGAGGACATTCCTTAAAGGAGGAATGTAAAATATGTGCATTATTATACAAACAAGCCTTATACCCAGGGCAGCTATCAACACTCACATCCGCTGGCCCTGTCCCGGAGACAGGAACTATGTCAATCTGTTCCCACCAAGGCCAAGCTGGACCTGGCACCCACCTATGGTTGTCTGATTCATGGACTCCTGGAGAAGAGATCTGCTCTTTACTTTCAATACGCTAGAGAGACCTATCATTTAATAAAAAGATTGAATGAAGAGCATTAGAGCAATGGAGTTAGCAGAAAAATAAATATGAAGTCAGATAGCCGCTGAGGCCATTGGCTAAAGCTGCCGATCCTCCCTCCTCCCTCTACCTCCTCCCTCTACCTCCTCCCTCTACCTTCTCCCTCTACCTTCTCCCTCTACCTCCTTCCTCTACCTCCTCCTCTCCCTCCCCCCTCTCCCTCCTCCCTCTACCTCCTCCTTCTGCCTCCTCCCTCTGCCTCCTCCCTCTGCCTCCTCCCTCTACCTCCTCCCTCTACCTCCTCCCTCTACCTCCTCCCTCTGCCTCCTCCCTCTGCCTCCACTAGAATAATAGACATGTTCTTTGTTCTAAATGAATTAACTTGTGCTCTGGCATCCTGTGCATTGCTTCAGCCCCAGGTAGTAAAAACAGTTGACTGTGGGAAAATAGTTAGGGAAATAAAGTCATAGATCAATGTATACATAATTAAAGCCTGAGACGCAGATTGTTTCCCCCAGCAAACAGGCATAATCCAGAAAAGAGGAAACACGGAGCACTGGAACAGGGTGAATGGTCTAATTGTGTCAAGCAACTGAGAAAAGACACCCCATCCTCTGAACTAGCCAGAATTCCCTCTGAGCCACTTGTGGGAAACACTTCAATAAATTGCTGGAATCCTCATTACACACGCATGAGAACATCTTGTAAAGACAAAGCGAGGCTTTGGGCTGGAGGGATCTTTCTACTGCTCTCACCTTGACCTTGCAAGCAGGGTTCTTCCTTGGCCTGTTTTCTTTGTTTGAACTGAGTAATCTCAGGTTCCTATCATCACCTAAACCACCTTTCATTCAATAACAGGTCCCTAGAGCCTCGTTTGCAAGATGTAACTGGATGCTCCCACTCGTCTACTGAGCATCTCTGACGAGGTTCCAGGTTCCTATCTAAGCTTAGTATCTTTCCAGATAAATGTGCCTCTCTCCCTCCATTCTCTGACCTCATCAGCTCTCTCTATGGCCCTAGGCAGCCCTGACCATCATGCTAGGCCCTGTATTGGCTGCAGAGACGTGATGTGCCCAACAGCACTTGCTCACTGCCCCAAACAGCACCTCTAATCACAGTTCCTGCCATGCCTGCTCGCCCCTAGCCATGGGTATACCGGAAGTGTGAATGGGCTCCTTCTGATGCGTCCAGCCAAACTTATCCAGGTGAGGGCCCATCTTCTCCTGCCATTCTTTTTCAGCCTATATTAATCCTAAGACTCCACTGTTCCCTGCTTTGATGTTGAAATCCCTGATGCCCAGTGGATCTGATTGTCAAGCCACTTGTTTGAGTAGTTGCACTCCAGTACTGCTCTGACCCCTGAGGGACACTCCCATGTTGGTCCCAAGTAGCCATATCTGTCCTCCTTGGAATCCTGGCCCAGGTTTGCAGCTCCCCTCTGCATCCCACACATAACAGAAATGAATACCTGGCTTCAGACCTGCTGCTGCTGTCCCAGAAGCTCCATGTGAGTCCTGATGCTGGACTCCACCCTGGAAGCTCCATGTGAGTCCCACTGCCTGTTAATTACAACTCAACTGCTTTAAGACCAGTAAAGGCCTTTTAAAAATCCTGCACTTATCTGGCTGCTCAGGCTTGCCTCCGCAACCTTCACTCAGGATCTTGTCGTGTAAGGTTGTTCCTCAAGTGAACCCTGCACCTCCCTGTCTCTGTCACTTGCCTCAAATATTAACACCTTCTCCATTCCCAGTGACCTGCCTTACATCTCTTGCAAGACTCTTCTCGCCACACCCTTACAAGTCAGTCCACTGCTGCCAGAGAAGATGCCAGGCTGAATGGACAGAATTAACTTCATACTAACATGGAGTGGACTTTTTGCATTTATATGAGTGGGGCTGCTGCTGCATGATGGGAAAGGCTAAATTCTGCCAATTGTTAAGTGTGTGTGCATATGTGTACATGTGTATATGAGTGTGTATGTGTGTGTGTGTGTGTGTGTGTGTGTGTGTGTGAATAGAGGTACTAGGCAGCAGGCCAATGCTACACCACTGAACCACATTCATGGCCCATTTTTCAACTTTGCTGTTTTGAGACAAGGTCTGGCTCAGTTACCCAAGCTGGCCTTGAACCGACTCTGTGGTGCAAACGGGCCTTGAAATTTGGTCTTCCTGCCCCTGTTTCCTGAGTAGCTGGAATTACAGGTCTTCCCCAGGTTTGGCCCTCACTAACTTCAGTCCTAATTAAAGATCTCTACCTTAGCCTGTTACTGTGCAGTGAGTAAACAGGGAAGATGAAAGTAGTAGGAGAATGCTTTTGTCATGTGTCACCAACTGAAATCTACAGACTTCTGACCCTACATAGAAATTAGGCTGCATGCTTACCTCTTCCCTCCTCAGTGTCTAACTGATTAGATAACGTTCGAATTGCCTTCAGCTATTATAAACAATGGAGAGATGACGTGGAGCCCACGGGAAGATGTATTGGGGTTATATACAAATACTACATCTGAACAGCACCCAATCAGTCGGGTATCTCCATGGGATCCGAGCATCATCCCTGCAGACGCCAGTACATGGCTATGTATCATATGGCAGTGTGTGTTACTACATTCTACAGGTATCATAAATTCTATAATATGTTTTTGGAACACCCAAAAATTGACATTTGAGGCTTTAAAAATTCTTAATGTAATTTTTAAGATTGAGAGTCTTCAGAGTGCTCTCTCTACACAATGTAATGAAGCCCAAAGTTAGTAATAAAGGAATGGCAACAGTGTTCTGCTTGGGCATCCAAATAATCCCAAAGCTAAGCATGGAAACAAAGCCAAAACTGAATTGTGACCAAGGTGCTCCATCCAGAAACTTCTACAGTTCATTCAGTGCTGCACACAGAGGAAAATTTATGGAAATGCCTCTTAGAAGTGAAAAATAATGAAGTAAACAAATTAAGTATTCAACATAAAGGTTATGTCAAAATAATAAAACCATCCAAAATCAATTAGAAAAATATAAATATACACATTCAAATAATATAGGAGGAAATTACTTCATGGGGAAAGTCAAATAAACAGTTGGTTATTTTTAAAAAAACAGACAAACATCTTTAAGTCAGGCCAAGAGAAAAGAGGAAATCAAGCAGAGTGTAAATAATAAGAACGTGTGTGTGAGCTCGGGCAGAGAGGAGTCATTGCAGGGCAGTTCCACGCTCAACTCCAAACAGCACGCACGGAGCTATAAAGGGACCGGGCTGTGTTTTGAGAAAGCAGGTATAGACAAAGATGGAGTAAAAACAAGAGAACTTGAGTAGTGGGCCCAGACCTGAGCCACTGGTCAGTTTTCCAGAACTTCTGTCCCTAAAGCCTTTGGCAGTCACTTCCATTCCCCAAGACATCTCCAACACAACCGTGTGCTGTGACCACTGATGGGCAAGCTTATGCCTGGTACCCAGGTCAGGACGCTGCAGCCCCCATTAGCTCACAGAGCCACTCTGGCTTCTGCAGTAGAGACGTCTCTGCAAAATCAAGATGAAAGCACAGGAATAGAGTTCCAAGACCAAAACAATAAAATCATCACACAAAATCCCTGCTGGAGAAAGCGGAGATTTTGGTTAGCCTTCTCACATCGGTGTCTCATGAAGCTCAAAATGAACTCATCTCTCGAAAGATTGGCTCTGCCATCAAAGACTTAATTCAGATTTTGTGGCTCACCCCATGTCGTGTTTTCTTATCTCGTTAAATATTTATTAACCTAAGAACATTTCTTCTCTCTCAAGACTCAACTAGGCTGTCACCTGACTATGAGGATCAGCTGCTTGCCACTGTTACCATCAACCTTCTCCTCATAATCCCTCCCTGGTCCCAGGGCTTTTCTCCTTGAAAAGCCCAAGAACATTCAGAACCCATACTCATCTCTGTCTGGAAGGTTCTCCCATGGATAAGCTCATCATTCTCCAGTCATCACTTTTTCTTATTAGAATATAAATTTAGTGGCCAGAGACCTTAGCTCCAGAACCCCAATAAATATCTGTTAAATTAACCCATGTATAGCTGGATGAGCAGTGGGTACATGAGCCAATATTTAGATGGATGGATGGATGGATGGATGGATGGATGGATGGATGGATGGGCAGATAGATGAATAGACATAAATTAGTAGGCACTTGTTATATCACTTAAGGAGCTAATTGCTTCCTGCCTATATACTAACATGAGTCTTCAAGATGAAGATGGAATCCTTCTGGTCCCTGGATACCTAGATCACCAGTCTCTCGATGATTTAATTTACTAATTTTTTTTTGGTTGCCCTAACACATTCTGAAATGATTTTCAGATTGTGTTTCTCGGTATAATCCCTGTTCATCTTCCCCCCAAGCCCCCTTTTGTGGCAGACCATGTATAGCCACGGTTCCTTTAGCAGAGTGGGATGTGGGTTCTGACGTCTTTCCCCTTAAATCTGGGCTGACCTGAGTGGTTTGCTTGGGCTCCAGAATGCTGCAGGAAGTTACCCTGTGAATTTTGACACTTGATCATCAGGAGCCTTGAAGCTTTCCTATGGCTCTTGGGGTCATATTCTTGGAACTCTGTTGCTGTGTATGAGACATACAGACACTTAAGAAGTGAGAACAGATCAGTCACTGAGTTTTAACAGCACCATATAGAACAATGGCCCAGCCAATCTAAACCCTCAGATGAGCTCACCAGCCAACACAGAGTACAGTGTCCAGCCAACAATAGGGTCACAAGAGCATCAACTGTTAGTTTAAACCACTAAGTGCCTAGATAGATTTCAGGGCTGCAAAAGCTAACAGAGCTGCTGTCAAGCCATGCTGGAATTGAGAAGTAATAAGAAAAAGGCCAGGATGCACTGTGGGCAGATGCAAGACCAAGTACATAGTCAAGGAAAGGGAAGGGTCATGGGGAGGGAAACAAGCCCCTCACCTCAGGGTTTGCCTGAATTCTCTCACCAGTGAGAGCAGAGAATTGCATTAAAACTAACACAATTTGCTGCAACAGGTCTTCCTTATAGGTTTGGTGTGAGCAAAAGAATGCAGACACAGGCACATGCGAGGGCTAGAAAACAACTTGATACTAAACTGGAAAAAAGGGTAGAAAAGTAGCATCTCAACCATTTGTAGAAGTAAGTACAATATTCCTTTTGTAGAGAGAGATTCCAAATAAAACGGGATTCCTCTGACCCTTGTGACCTTTGTTTTATCCTAGCATGCGTCCCAGGAGCCACACAGTGACCTAGTTTGCTAAATGAATGAATGAGTGAGTGAGTGAATGAGTGAATGAGTGAATGAGTGAATGAGTGAATGAATGAAATTTCCCAAGCATATAAACAGCTACCACTGAGAAAGTACAGTGTGACCCTTAAGCTCATGCCGTGCGTGGTGCATTCTGTCCTTTCCCCGAGCCCCTCGCTCTGCTAACACCCTTGTTCAAATCCATCCTAAAATCTCTGCTAATAAACTCTGAGTCCATTTGCACTGACTCATCCTGCGTCTCTTTCCTATGCTGAAGCTAAGGTTCTGTGCTGCCTTAGAAGAGGTCCCTGAAGCAAACACCGCAGGCCATGGCAGGCCGGGTGTTGACCTACTGTGTGTGCCTAGCTCTTTACCCCTGCTACCATGGCAAAAGAACCCTAGGACTAGGTTGTCCAGTCTTAGCTGTGCACCCACCTAGTAACCTGGCTCTCAGCTTTCTTAGGTCTTTTTGTGGATAGCATTTTAGCTTGAGAAATTGGACTAGGCACCGATAAGTTCAACTCCTCTTTCCCTCTAGGTGCACATTTTTATCATTTGTTTTCATTAAATTTTCTATTGTAACTAAGTAACATAAAATTCAAATTGTCTTGGGACAAAAATCAGTTTGTCATTAACATCACAGTTTTGCCTTGTGTTAGGTCCAGTCTAAGGGACAAAGACAAGAGTAAGTTGGTAGGTGTCACTCCAGAAGGCTCTCCTGTGGCAAAGACACAGGCTGCCACTGAGATGTAAAAGAGCCCGTGCTGCCCAAGATCAAAATGTATCTGTTAGAAGTCTGATGGCGAACCAAGCAGGAACCAGAAGCACTGAGATTACACTTTGTCTTTGTTCTGTTTCTGCTTTTAAACGACGGGTTTGGTGATGTTGACAGGTGCTTAGAAAGGATAGGACTCAGGGAAGAACAATCAATGTCCTTTCAAGCTCTGAGAACCTCATTCTAAGACTTCAAACACTAGCCTTGATTTCTAAAGCAGAAATCCGATCACATGGCTTCCTGCTGAAAGCCTGTCAGGCTCCCATTGTCTACAGCAAAAACAAATTCCTTACACTTGAGGTCAAGCTCTCCACTAGTGACACATGCTTGTGCACACACACATGTACACACACACACACACACGCATGCATTCATTTCCCCATCTAACCTCCTATGACCTGAGCACTCTGATCCATGCATCTATCTCCATGGAGATGCTTGTCTGTAAATGAGAGCTCACTTGCAAGGGCCAGTGGCAGGTTGGCTTGGCTGGCTCTACATGACTCTAGGCCCGTTTGTTGCACTTCCCCACCTATGACAATGCTACCTTTGGACTTTAGAAATTATTGGAGCTCAGTTTTTTGTTTTTGGTTTTTTGTTTGTTTGTTTGTTTTTTGTTTTTTTTTTGTTTTTTTATAGTTGCCAGATCTTGGGGTCTCAGCCCTACTTTACACTTACCACCTGTTTGTAGGAAATCTCTAGAGAGTACCTCCCTCTGACTTGGTTACACCCCATGCTCCTCCATACTCTACTACCTGACGGGTGTTTCCCATACCTCCTCTTCCATAGAGGGAACAGGGCTGAATGCATCTCTTTGAAAGGCTCTCCATCAGCCCCGATGTCCAATTCCTGCTCTGCCTTAACATTTCCACTAAGCGTATCCATACAGACGTCTCCTCTGGGAGGAGAGAGAGCGCTCACTTAGCACAAAGCTTGACTTCCAATGAGACTGGGCTCTATTTTTTTAATCATTCCTTCATCCACTTTTAAAATTATATAAACAAGTTTTGAATAAGAGATATATGTATAAAATCAAGAAGATATTTTTGGTCAAGGGACATAACTCAAAGTTTCTGTCTACATATTTATTTTATCCAGCATATTAGCATTTGGCATACACGGCACTGGATCCCAAGTGTTTTCAAGAAATACTCCGGGAAACTTTATTTTCTCTTTACTTTGCTCAATAAATTCAGCATGTCTGTCTTTTGGCATTGTAAATAACATATTCCCTGCGTGCACATGGATGTGAGACAGTCACAGTCCCTAAGCACTCTGGGAACTTACTATGTTTCTTTTACATTGGAAATAGTCTCATTTTAAATGTCAAAGGAGAAATGCATTTAAAGGCTGTGTGATAAAGAGTCTTGCTCCATCTCTTCCCCCTGGATACCCAGTCACCCTCTACTAAGAGGCAACTGCAACTTTAAAAATATTTTTTTAATATTTATAAACTATTTATAAACTATCTGCTGAATTGGTTATTTCTTCTTTCTGCCACTACTACTCAAATACCCCCCGTGTTTGGAACAGATTCTGATGATTTGATTATTATTTTCCACATTACGACAGCAATCATCTCAAAATCTAGACCGGGTCTAATTTATCTTCACTTTTCGAGGATACGTCCTGTATGGAACACTAAGGTACCAAAAAATGTTTTTGTAACCAAGCCGCTGTTGCTGTTCAGGTCCAGGCCTTAACAACTAAAGGAATAATCTAACTGTACAGACTTGCATAAATTCAGGGAGCTAGGAAACCAGAGCCTACCAGCTCCATGTCTTTTTTTCTTGCCTGCTATCACCTTCAGATACATGCCTGACATCCCTCGTAGGTCAGGCTTCCTACACTCAGCGACCACTTCCTGACTGAGTAGGAAGTGCCTGAAAGAGAGACCCATGGGTGGGAAGACTCAGCCTGGGGCTTCGATGAGCAGTAGACCTTTTCCTGGGAACCTGGGGATTCCTTACAACTCACTGGTCTCTAGCTGCTCTGTCATCGGAAACCTCTTTCCCGCTGCTTCTCCCTGCTGGTGTTTCCGGGTTGCTCTCTGCAAATCTGAGTCTGAGCACAAGTCCCTCCAGTGATGGTGGTCCCCTCCTGTGATCATATTGTATATGTCACCCCAAAATCCTGTCCCAGTCATTGGACTTCACCTTGTCACTTGCTCCTATTACCAGAATAATAGTAGTAGGAATAAGAATGGCTGGTATTTATGATGGGAAAACAGAGTCAAAATGTAAGTGGCCCGTCAAGTCACCACCCAGAAAACAGAACCGGACTTATAAGCAAATCCCAGTCCCAAACACTGGGCTCCTGGCCTCATCCTTGCCAGTTTCAGGATCCTGGTGAGAGGTGAGGTGGTCACATATGCCAAAAGGGAGAGGTATGGCAAGCAGACCCTGGCTCTAAAAATGGCACTCCTGATAACTATAGTACAGTAATCCTTCCCCAAGTCATAGCCACCATCCCATGAAATAATTCAGAACAAGGAGCATACCCAGAGAGAAGCCTGACAGAAGAGGCCAGTATTTAGTTGCCAGCCTTTGGCAAACACATGACCTCTAGTCAGTGGAGGAGTCATGTAACCTGACAGAACAGAAGGAAGTTCACAAACTCCACAGTCTTAAGTAGATGCTGAGCAGCGATACCAACTGAAGTTTCCGAAGCAGTTCTTGCCTGGTGCTAGCAACCCGTTGAGGATGGAGTGTCAATCTATCATCTGTGAACTCCGCCAGGCTCAGCATTGCCTCTGCCAGCTCTGCTGACTGCATAGCCACCCAAGGTACCACCCAAGGCATTGAGCCCAAGCATCTCAATTGAGGTAGGAAAGATCTCTGTGCTTAGCATCTATCCCAGATAGGAGGCCAAGGCTGGATCTCTAGGTGATCCAGCCTTGTACAAAGCCACCACCATCAGGAAGCAGGCAGAAGTGTTCCACAAGCCTGCAAAGTGCAGGCAGAAACTCATACATTTAGATATGGTTGAGCCCCCATCCAGATCACCCCAGAACAAATGTTTTTCTCCACTCTTCTCCAAATCCTAAGCCAGCAGAGAACATTTCCTCCTCCTGTGCTCTGTCCTCATTATCAAACACTCACATCTGATAGGTTCTTCTTGGGAGCCCAAGATTTCTCCTCAGAACTGTGTAGGATTTTAGTGTAGGCAGATAGATGCCTAAAGAGGAGCACTGTGTGGAATACGGCATACATTTTCTCTAAAAACAAGACCCTTCTTGGGAATTCTGGAAAGTAAGCCCATCCCCTCCTATGACCCCGAGAAGAACCTCAAACTGGAATCCCATTGTGTGTCTTCCCTACAGCAGATGATGTGTTCAAATATTGAGGATAAGCTTCCCAGGAGAAGAGAAGGTTCACTGTGACTGGACACCATGGCCACCAGGAGGGTCCATAGACAAATTCCTGCTATACATGGGCAATTTTCCTGACGATAAGTCTTGCAGAAACCAACTAAACTATGGCCCTAGGCCCAGTCAACAGGCAAGCTTTGGTTAATGTGGTGGTTGAGTCATAAGGCAATCCTGCCATAAAGTACCTGGTCTGCTCATGGCTGGGACGTAGGATCTACCCACACTGTTGCTTATTAGAACTTCTGGGTCACCTTGTCTCCCTATTTAGGAGAAATGCTAGGCCCTGGGAGCAACTGTTTGTAAAAAATAAAGCAATAAAAATGTCTCTAGGTTGTGTATACTCCAACAGGAAATAACCACTGGGCATGCCCACAAGTTCTCCTTTGAAGATGAAGGGGAGGGAGAAAAGAACTATAAACCATTGATGAAAAAAAGCAGTTTGGCTCAAGAAAAGGAGGTAAATGGATTCCAGGGGTGGGGGGTGTACAAAGGGTGAGGTGTGATTAATCAGATCCACCTTTGTTGATGTCCAGGTTACGACAGGCCCATGAAAATATCTGACTAGGAACCAATCTGTCTCAAATCAGAGTTTTGACAAGAGAAAATGTGTTTGGACCCTTTAAGAAAATTTAAGGCCTCCACCTCATTAGAATTCAGCTGACTTATTCAAAAGGTCTTCATGGAAGGTTCTAAGGACAAGAAGCTGGATGGATAAATGGAATGTGTGAAATCACATATTTTTTTTCAGTCAGAACAACTGTGAATCCAGCCCACTCTGGGAAGGTGATAGGGCCCAAAGGAAGGAGCAGAGACATCCGGAGTCAATAGACATGAGTTTGAATCTTTAGGACTTGGGGAGGGGACCCCTCAGGGCATGCAGCAGATCAGCAGACAGGCCCAGTGAGAAGTGGAACTAATTGCTAGAGTCAGGAAGACGTGAAATCTTTCCCCTTGGGTCTGGAGAAGGGTGGAATAGATACTGAGCATGAAGAAGCTAAGGATGAGTGTTGGCACCACATCTCCTAGACCATTCTCCACGCCTGCTTCCCACCCCAGGAGCTGACTCAGAAACGATGCTCATATATGCTACACTGGAGAGTTAGTCCCTTCCTTTGTCGATCCGTTAGGCTAGACCCCAGTCTCACTGTTTGGGGAGATAAATGAAGACTGATTGGCATGTCCTCTGTCATTGCAACCCCCTGCATGGTCATTCTGCCCTGTGACTCCTGTAGAGTGCCTCACTTAGGCATTCTCCTTGACCTGACATACCCACTGTGCCTTCATTGTTCTTCCTTGACTTGGGATAAGCCATGTTCTCTGACTCTGTCTCTGAGCACACTCTTCTGCAGGCCAATGTTCTTCTGCAGGTCAGGCACAGCACCTGGGATGCTCTCTCTGCCTCCATATCATGGCTCTGCACTGTGTTCATCATTAAAATAGTTGTTGTTTCTAGGAACTCATCCTCAGGCCAGAAATTTACTTAGCAGAGGACCACTTCTGTCTTCTCACCTAATAAACACATGGGAGAGTTCCAGGTAAATGAAAGAATGAAGACTTTACCTACAGGAAGGATCTCTGGGAAGGCTGGGTATTGTTTTTCTTTATTTTCTTTTGCTTCCCTTGACAAAATCATAAGTATTGTTAAACTTGACACAACACTCAGCATAGCCATAATTGTTATTTCTAGTCTCACTACCTGTAACTCAAGTCTTCATCTTTCACACTGACATTGCCTTCTCAAAGTGTGTGTGTGTAAGAGACAGAGAATGTGTGTGTGCATGTATATCTGTGTGTGAGTGTATTTGTATCTCTATGTGTATATGTGTGTGTGTTTGTATATGTCTCTCTGTGTGTATGTGTGTGTATAGGATGAAACAAACCCTTTTCTCCCCAAGTTGCTTTTATTCACGGTGTTATTTCACAGTGAGAAAAACCTTAGCTAAGACAAAGTTAGTGCCAGAGAGTGGACTATTTTAACAGACCTCACCATGCTTTGAGAAAGATGTAGAAGGACTTTGTAACTTGTGGCTGGGGACACCATTGAATGTTTCAGAGAGAAATAAATATTCTATCAGGGCTTTCTGAGAGACCCTTTGAATTAAAAATCACTAAAGTAAACTATTTGGATTACTGGGACAATTATTGGTTTACTGGGACAGTTATTGCTAGAAGATGAGACTTTAGCTATGATCAATGTCACTGAAGTAATGTATTCTGGAAGTATTTTCTCAGGGTCAGCATACAAAGTGGCCAGAGGGAGCCAAGGCTGTACCTGGTGCTGGCAGCCAGACTTGTAAGATATAAGAATCACCCAGGTGGTACTAGATTTGAAGGCATGAAGGTGTCATAGACAGCAGCTTAAGCTGGGGCACCATGAGAAGCCAGAAGAAACCACTAGTGGAGGGGAAGCCCCAGTTTCAGTAGAAGCCCCAGGATTGGAGGAATCATGAAAGAAGCTCCAGGAATAAAGGAATCATGAAGAGAAGTTGAGGGTTGGTATCCTGTGGCAAGATCCAAGCCTCTGAAGAGAGCCCAGAAGGGACTATTGATGAAGGTGCAGCCCAGTTTTATCAAACTCTAACATTTTAGAGATGTCAACACACCTTAGAGACAGGACAACCACCAAGGACTGCAGTGAGTATGGAGTGGAGCCAGACTGAGCCTAAGAAACAAGCTTTGCATACCAACAATGGCACAGGTGGAGAAATGAAAAGCTCTGGAGAGGCCCAGAAGATAAAGAGTGAATCCCAGATGTTGGACACCAAGCCTTTTACACTACTGAACTTCAGTTTTTGGTATGACTGTAACTGTGCCTAGTTCTTCTTTGCCATAGGAAGCATGTAACTTACTGTGCTGACTAGTTTTATGTCAACTTGATACAAGCTAGAGTCATCTGAGAGGAGGGAGTCTTAATCGAGAAAGTATCTCCATAAGATTGTATTCAGGCAGGCCTGTAGTACCTTTTCTTAGTTAGTGATTAGTACAAGAAGGCCCAGCCCATTGTGGGTGGTGCCACCACTAGTCTCAAGGTCCTGGGTTCTATAAGAAAGCAAACTGAAGACGTCCTGAGGAGCAAGCCAGTAAGCAGCATCCTTCATGGCCTCTGCATCAGCTCTGCCTCCAGGTTTCTGCCCTAGTTGAGCTCCTGTCCTGACTCCTTCAGTGATGAAGAGTGAGGTGGAAGTGTAAGCCAAGTGAACTCTTCCCTCCCAAAGTTGCTTTTGGTCATGGTGTTTGTTCACAGCAATAGTAACCTTAACTAAGACCTTTTTTAAATTTTATTTTACAGGAGCACATGGTTTAAAAAAAAAAAAACTTTGGAATTTTAGAGGAATTTTAGAATTTTACAAAGATTCTAGAATTTTCAAAAAACTAAATATTTCAGAGAAATTTGGATATTTTAGAGAGGCTTTGAACTTTGAAAGAGACTTTGGGTGTTTTAAAGAATCAGCTTTTAAAGGGTTTGAAGTTTTAAAGACTGTGGGACTTTTAAAAGTACTTGTGTTGGATACTGAGATACTGATTTTAGAATGAGATCTCAAGGACAGACAATAAAGGAAAGGCTGTGGCTGAATAGTGATGTGTTTGTGTGTTGAGTTGACATTTGTGCTTGCTAGTTGTGTATGCTTTGTTTGTTTGTTTTCTTTTGGCTTTTTTGTTGTTGTTTTTTGTTGTTGTTGTTGTTGTTGTTTTGGGGTTTTTTTTTGTCACCTTGACACAAGCTAGAGCCATTTGGGAAAAGAGAACCTCAAAGGGGAAAAAAATGCTCCCACCAGACTGATAGGCTTGGGCAAGCCTATGGGGCATTTTATTGATTAACAATTGACATGGTTAGACCCACTGCACACTGAGTGGTACCATCTATGACAAGTGGTCCTGAGTGCTATAAGAAAGTAAGCTGGGTAAGCCATAAGGAGAGAGCCAGTAAAGCAGCTTCCCTCCCAGCCGATGCTTCAGCTCCTGCCTCCAGGTTCCTGCCTCCAGGTTCCTGCCTCCAGGTTCCTGCCTCCAGGTTCCTGCCTCCAGGTTCCTGCCTCCAGGTTCCTGCCTCCAGGTTCCTGCCTTGACTTCCTTTAGCAATGATCTGTTATTTGGAAATGTAAGCTTAAAATAAACTGTTTCTTCCACAAGTTGCTGTAGGTCATGGAGTTTATCATAGCAATAGACACTCTAACTAAGACAATGCGGCTGGTGAAGTTCCAAAACGTTGAAATAAATGAACATGAACTATGAAGTGAGGAAGCTGCTTAAAACATTGCTGCATCTTGTGTCTGAAATAACTGTCACTGTGGATTTTGTATATGTGATCTTACCATGAGCTCTCAATAATGCTAAGGACAGGCTATTATTGTTCTTGTTTGTTGTCGTTAGTATTATTTATTAGTCATTCTTTATACACAAGAGAACTGAAGATTAACTCATTCAGGATTACAGAAATGGCAGGCAGGTCTCCTGCCTGCTAATTTTATACTTTTCCATTGCATGGAAAAAAATGCTTCAGCAATTACAATTTCTCTCAAGATATAAATAAATAAAATTTATTTACTTATACAACCACATAATAGAATATTACACCATGTTAAAAAAAATAATAAAGTGACCTGTATAGCCATGGATACATGTGTAAGAAATGAAAATTCATATATGTAAGTAGATGAAGCCAACCATAAAGAACTTCATGCTGCACATGTATATTCTGAGAAGACAAAACTATTGGTCCAAAAGAAAGATCAGTCTTTTTCAGGAACTGGATAATAGGGCCGGTGAATAAGCAGAGCATCATGAACTTGAGGGCCGTTAATGATGGCAACCTCATGCTTATACATGTTTCCAATCTGGTAGGCTGTCTCATTCCATCAATGGAGCCTATGGACTCTGAGCAATAGTGATTGGCCATATTGTTTCATCAGTGTAAACAACCTGCACAGTGTGATGGGACATTGAAAAGGGGGATGGTCTACATCATGATTGTAGAAAGGCTATACAACATCTCTGCAGCCTCTACTCTTATTGTAAACCCAAAATCTCTCTAAGTTAAATATTAGAGTGAGAAAAAAAATCTTCATGAACACCAAATAAAAAATATTTTACCTGGAAGATTATTTTATTACATAGGGGGTAACATTGACCTATGAAAACAGGGCTGGTGTTGGCTGGTGTTTAATTTTGCATGGGTTTATTCGGAATGATCTATGAAGGGAATTTAATGGCTAAAAAGGACATTAGATTCTGCCTTATCAGCCAAACAATGCTTCTGCCTTACCTTGAACAGCCCTCTCCACAATTAGAGCTCTGCTTTGCAAAGCAAAATGTTCTCTTCACCAATCTAGTTTGCTCTAACAATACCATGGACAGGTAATCCATAAGCAGAATTACTTGGCTCACGGTTCTGGAGGCCGGCATGTCTACAAACAGAGCATGTGCATATGTTCAACGTCTGGTGAGGGCCCTCTGGATGTGTCAGCTCATGGAAGAAGGTTGGGAGCAAAGGAGGGACTGAATCCATCTTCTTGTCAGGATTTCCACTCTCACCATCACCACCTGAGTCCATTCTTGAGGACAGAGCCCTGTAGACTTCACTCCCTCGACACTGGCCACTCAATATTGCTGCACTGGGAGTCAAGTTTCCAACACACCTCTGGGTCTGATGGCCAGACCTATAATCATAATTTCTGCTCCTTCAGAGACTAAGGCAAAAGGATCACAAATCCAAGACCTGCCCCAGCTATAGCGAATTTAATATTTAGTAGTCTATGCAACTTGGTGATAGTCTGTTTCAAAATGAAAAGTAAAAAAAAGTAAAAAAAAAAAAAAAAAAAAAAGTAAAAAAGAAGAGGTCTGGAGTTACGCCCAGTGGTAGATTGTTTGTCAGCTACATCATAATTGAGCCCTCGGTTCTCTATCCAGTACCACTGAGGGGAGGCCATAACACCAACACAAGAATGCTATGTCAATTCTAATACCTAGACAGTTCTTCCTTCTACACAGGGGCCTCTGTTTTCACGAGATATTTTTTCACATGAACAGCCACAGATAAGCCTTGCCAACACAGGGTGTGATCTGATACATTTCTCATCTCATTTTTATGCTGACTCTATATTAAAGTGGAGAGTTGTCAAATATTTCACTTAAATGCCTCTGGAAAATATCCCTCCCTCTTCGTGCCAATTTTTGCATAACATCAGTCCAGATGCACACAGATCTACCTTCTAGCGTATCCTCTAACTGATGGCAGTTGTTGCACAATGTGTGCTCGGTCCTGGGTACCACAAAGGCAGGTGAGATGGGTAACCAAAGACTGAGCAAAGACATGAAGGTCCCTACTAGCATCCTGAAATCCTAAGATCCAAAGAAAACCCAAGTCTCCCATCCCAGCAAGCCTGTCAAATGAAGAAGGTAATTTGTTTAAAATAACATAGTTAGGAGCTAGACAGATGTCTCAACAGTTCAGAATTCTTGCTGCCCCTGCAGAGGACCTGAGTTTGGTTCCCAGCACCCATATTAGGCAGCTCACAACCACTTAAAACTCCAGTTCAGAGGAATGGAATTGTTCACTCTGGCCTCCACAAACACCTAAATTCATAGTACGCATACTCCGCTCCACCCAACACATATATATGCAATTAAAAATAAAAACTAAATCTTTAAATAACACAGTGTTTTGGGCTTTCGGGAACCCACATAAGCATCTGGTAATTGTGTCTTCAGCTCAGAGCTCACAAACTGCCATTTCTGAAACTCCATTCTATCTCCTAATGTCATTACCATGATCTGCTGTTTGAAGAATGCCCAATTTTGAATTCTTATTTTATAATTACTTCAGATTTTGTGGGGTTGACCTATGCCTCTTTCTCCCAAGTCACAGAGGTAAATTCCCCAAAGCTAATAAAAGTGATTGTACTGGGAAGGTTGGGGAGTGTTTGCTAGCAAAATAAAAGGTGAACTAAAGACCCAGAGGAAGGCAAGAAGCTGTAGGAGAGAGGAGTTTGTAAAAGAATAAATAGGGAACTCAGGGCCTCGTATGAAGACTAAGACGCCGTCTTAGAATAGAGCACAGTTCTCTCAAACATTGAGCCAACTCTTAGAGCAAATGTGAAAGAAAGGTTGTTAGAAAGGCCAATATACAAAAATACCCATCACAGCCAACAAACTAGAAAACATAGGCTAGGAAAGACGGTTGTGTTCATATCAATGAGAGTAAGGAAAAAAACTCAAAATGTATTAAACCATTAAGATAGAGACATATTTTAAACTTTTTTTTTTGAAAAACTATAAAGGAAAACCAGACAGTTGGATTGGCACCCAGTCACAGTGACAAATGCTTTTTCCGCCAAGTCACAATAAGTGAAATTCAAGTCTGTATGACAAATGGCAGCTCCATGCGTCGTGTGGAGGTCATCTCAAAGGACATCTGAGGGGGCAAAGATCTAAATAGCACAAGCAGTTCTGTTGCCAAGGACAAAACAAAAGGATGATGCAATGTGCCAGGTACCTTGCTTTACAAAAGGCTCCAGTGGCTGAACAAGAGTGGCCCCTAGCAGGCAAATGGCCAGCTTAACACTGGCGACCCCAGAAATGGTGACACATTCATAGAAAACTGAGCTATGACCAACACAACCCAGAAATCAGTGAAGGAGAAGGGTTGGCTTCATAAGCAGCACCATAACACCATACTCTTCATGGGGCAAGACAAAAAATTACCCACGCCGAATCAATTAATTTTAGAGGAACTAAAAGCAGTAGCACTTACAGGAACTGTGATATTTAGCAAGGATCCCCCATTCCTTAATCTTCTCATCTGCAAAATGGAACAATAACTTGTAATTCCTAACACACTGGCTGCTTTTCCAAAAGACTGGGGTTTGGTTCCCCCATGTCTGCTAGCAACTGTCTGTAACTCCAGTCCAAGGGATCTGATGTCCTCCTCTGGCCTTCTGTAACTCTTCATGGACATGGTGCCCAGACATACATGCAGGTAAAATGCCTATATACATAATATAAAATCTCAAAAAAGATAATAATTTGACTCTGTTAAACTTTAGATGTCATGACTAGCCTTTGGATTTCAAGTCAAAAGAAAGGATGAGGAAAGACATTTACAGCATATACAATATCCACATACAGACTTTGTAAACACAAACCAGAAATAAGAAAAAGACAAATAATTAATCCAAAAGCCAATGAATGTATAAACCATGCTCAACATCATGGATAATTGTGGAAATGATATATAACTGTGAAACAATACAATATCCCTTTATGCCCTTGGTTAGTCCATGTTGCCTTACTATAACAAAATACCAGAGACTGGGAATTTTGCCACCTCTGTTTCCTTCATACCACAGCTGACAACTCAGAAAGACTATTGCCAAAAAAGCATCCAGAATTGTAACACACCTCAGGACCAACCTCTACTGCTGCTCTCTGGTCTAAGCTCCATCATTTCCCTCCTGGACCATTGTAATAGCCTTTTATAGCTTATCGGCTTGCCCTCCTGGACCACTGTAGTCAGCCACCTTTCACTGCCTATCTCCTTGCACATGTGCCATCTTTTAATGTATTTTAAGCGTATTAACTGAAGCAAAATTTGAGCCAGATCATGTTGCTCCAGCTCAAAACCCACCCACAGCTCCCACTCAAAAATGGGAAAAGGATGTCAAGTGACCACAACTCAACTATGATCTGGTTCCAATTCCTCCTTGGCCTCAGCCCCTAAGGCTTCCATCCTTGGGTCCCTGCAATGATGCTGATCCTGAAGGCATGCTTCCACCTCAAGCCCTTGGCACTTAGAGTTTTTCTGACTACAATACTCTTTCCCCATAAACCTACACTTCCTTGAACTCACACAAATAAAATCATCTCAGTGAAGCCTCTTCTCACCAGGCTTCTAAATTCTGACATCACCAACACTCCCCACACATGCTGTCTGGTATACTTTTTATTAAATTTATGTTTCGGGAACAAGAGGTTTTTGTTCTTTTGAGCATTTGACATCCCAGTATTCAGTAGGCACCCAATAAATATTGGCTCAATAAATAAGCGACTATGAGTTATAACTCTGCTATCTTCCAAGCATCATGTTTGTGACTGGGACATAGAATTGGGAGGGTCTGGGTGAATCTCTTAAGGACTGGCAGTTACGTAGCAGAATGTAACTGAACTATTGCATATACACATGGCTTAATACTTTAAAATACTTTAATTTTAATACTTTAAAATTAAAGAAGCTATGGAGAACTCGGCTTTTTCCACTTAGCAGGGCTGTTTGTTCTGTTTTGTTCAGCAGGAGGCACTATACCAACCAAGAGGATACCCTTCCTAGCCCTCATGAAGATAACTGCCTCTGCGCTGTCCATTGCTCTCCTGAAGACGTCATACAGATTCTGGAAGTCAGAAAGTCCTGTTTCTGCCCTCTGTTCCAGCGTCAAGTGGGACCCCTCTCAAATGTCCTAGTGATGACTCTAAGATGAAGTGACAAATTGAAGCCCTCTTTCTCCTTCCAGTAGAAGTGTTTGGCCTCACAGGTGGCCTCTGCGAACACACACATGGTGACCTCCTCGCCTGGGGAACCAGGCTCTCTGAGGCATGGGAGCTTGTGCCTCTCTTAGGTCATGGAATTGCACTATTCTTTTATGACTAAAAACATGATTTCAGAAGCCTGACACGGTGTGCTACAGATGGTGTTTGAGTGTGGAGCTCCGAATCACAAACTTTCCATCCTGTCTCCCAGCCCAGCCCCAAATCCACACTTGCTTACATTTAAAAAGGGGGTGAAAGATCTTGGGAAAGAAGCCATAGAAAGCCTGAAGATCACACTGGATGGGGAGAACTATCTTTATTGAATGCAGATAGGAAGGGATATGCTCCCCCTGAGGAATTCCACTGCCAGCGTGCGCTGTGGGTCTGCACACCAGGACCTGTCTGCTTATGCAACGCAGAGCGTTCATCTTTTCACCCCTTCCTTTAGTCAGCTCGGGTCTGGGTTTCATTATCCTTGCCATGTGTTCTCTCCTTAGTGTAGGCTGCAATTGTTGACTTGTAGAGCATTGGGAAGCAACAGAGCAAGAATAGCACAATTTGGTCAGAGCCAACAGCAGCCCCGAGTTTAACTGAACTTACTCAAAGCAGGTCCTGAAAACAAAGGTTTACAACTGTGCCTTTTGCTTGAACCAATGCCCAGAGCCAAGTTCTCTTGTGTCCAGGAATTCTTCAGCACAATGAATCCCTGTCTTAACCTCGGGAGGCCAAATAGATCCAAAGGCCAGCTCTCAAGAGCTCTGCTCTTGAAGACTTGTGGCAAGCTGTCTTGCTGCGACATTCAGGCGGCTCCATCCCTGAGATGCCTGAATGAGCTTGGGAAGTCATAACAGTTTCCATCACTTCGAGGCTGGGTCCGTCTTGGCTTTGAAATACTGTGCATGTGAGGCACACTGTGTCAGTCCACTCCTTGGCATGCTCTGTTCTACTGTCCACATTAGCCACCAGTGGTCTCAATTACACAAAGATGCTGTGATTGTCCATAAAACTTAACATATGGAGGACACCCTTTATATTGGGCACAGACAACTGACACCCAGTCCAGAAGAAAAAAAGTTCTAAGCACTGTCTCTCCTCCTCTCTGCTTCCTGACTAACCGCCTCACACTCATGTCACCATGACTCAGTTCCCTACAGTGGAAGACTAGCTTCAACGTGTAAGTCAAAAATACTCTCTCTTTTTTTGTTGCTTTTGGTTTCTTTGAAACAGGGTCAGTCTCACTGCATAACTCTGCCTGTCCTGGAATCTACCACATAGACCAGGTTTATCTCAAACTCACAGAGATCTGCCTCCCAAGAGGTGAGATTAAAGGCTTGCTCCGGCCACCACACCTGGCCCTATGCTCTCTTTTCTTGAATTGTTTTCATTAGGTGTTTTATCTCAAGAATAAGAAAAATAATAATAATGAATACAGAGACCCTGAAATAAACCAACACAGCAATAGCTACCTCATCTTTGGCAAAGGCATCAAGAATATACATCAGTTTAAAAAAAAAAAAGATATCTCCACAACAAAGGGTGCTAGAAAGACCAGATATCTACATGTAGAAAAAATGAAACTGAATCCAATAGCTCGTACTGCACAAAAACCCACAGAGAGTGGATCGCAAACCTTCATGTAAGACCTGAAGCAGTAACACTGCTGAAAGCAAAGAGGGCAAACACTAAGGTACAGGCATGGGCAAGACCTTTAGAGATGATCCCAACAGCAGCAGACGTAGCCCCCAGGAATTGGCCAAAGGGACTGTATAGAATAAAAAGGGTCCCGAATAGCAAAGAAAACAATCAGGAGAATAAAGAGATCATCTACAGACGGAAGAAACTTTCCCAGCCTCAGAACTCATAGACGTATTCCGCCATGCCTGTTCTTCTAAAAGTTCTGTGTGTGAACAGAACGTGACGATGTGTATGTGCTTGAAATCTGGAAATGAAACCCATTACCTGATGTGCTTGTCCACAGCCCACTGACGTTTATATAACTTCTTCAACAACGCCTTTTTAAAGCTGGACTGCTTTCTTGGTTTTGACTACACCGGTTCCTTCACTTCTTCATGAGCTGGCTATATGTCCAGTGCCTCCTATTCTCTGACTAGAGAAGGCACAACACCTCTCTGCTCTGCCGATTAACCCTTTGTTGGGCAGACTGTCTTAATTTGACCATTTTTCCATTATTGCTTTTTGGCACCTGAGATTTTTTTTCCAGGAAAAAAAAAATGTTTGCCAAGATGTTTTATTTCAGCCATTTTACCCTTGGAGGTCTCAAACTCGGATTTTAATCTGTTTTGAGTCGCTTTTGATATACATCTTGATTAGTTTTTTCATCTTAAGAACCTCTCAGAGACCTTTTATAAAATCAGAATTCTCAGTTCCTTCAGCAGCCAATCAAACTGGCTAATAAAATCAACTGTGTGTTCCTTAAGGTTAGATTTTTTTTTTTTTTTTTTTTTTTTTTTTACAAAGGGTTCGTGGGTTTTTTCATGGGTTGCTGTGGTCTTAGGTTTGTTTGGGGTTTTTTTCCTCTCTTGTTCACTTGATTTCAGATTTGTTGTCGTAAGGTTCTTCTTATGACTTATTCTCTTGACCATCTTCTGAATCTCAGCTTAGTTGGTTATGGTCTCCTCATTTCTCCTGCGTCATGGTTTTGTTGTTTAAAGCCCTTTCTGTCTTACTGCATGTTGAACCTAAGGAATGATTTGTGGGGTTTTTTCTCTTTATTTCCTCCCTAAACTCAGAAGCAAGACAAAATCAGGAGGGACAGTAAGTTTTTTGCAGAAGCCCAACAGTAAGCTCGTTCTACTCTGTGGTCCCTGGGGGTTCCAAAAGCAGCCAAAGACAATATATTAGCATAGACAGTGACTGCATCAGTAAAACTGGGAAACTGGGTGGCTGACTGGGTCTGTCCCATTGGCACCAAGCCAAAGTTAAATTTAAGTTAACTGCTATTTCAAGCTCAGTTCCACTAGCCGCTGGGCACTTTGCAAGTGAGTGATAACCACAGCAGCAGACCCAGGACGCCTCCATCCATGCTTCAACTGAGGGATGCTGCTTTGAGCCTTGGACATCTTCTGGGCTCTTTCTTAAGTTCCTCTTTCCAAATTCCAGCTTTGTGTGGTGCTTTCTGACTAGGCCCTCAGGTCTTCCTACAGCCTACTGTGAAGTCCATAAAAAGCCACAGTGCAGGTCCTGCACTCGACAAGGGACGCTGAGCGCCAGCCACAACCTATTCCAAGTCAAGCCGTGGATGCAGCCTGCTTGCCTCTCCAGATGTCACCACACTCACTATGCAGCCTCCGAAGACATGCTCTGCTTCTATGTGTCACTGGCAGTGCATTTAAAATATCCTTAATGTACTTTATACAGCAGTTTACACTTATTCATTTTTGAGCAGGTGTTGAGACAGAATCTATGTTGTAGAATGCACTAGGCATAGCCTTGAACTTGTGAGTCGTCCTCCAAGTACTGGGATGATAGGCGTGCACCGCCATACATGGAAGATTTCACATATTTAGGTATTATATCTTGGTGTAATTTGTTCAGATATTTAGTCCACCCTACTGCCAAAGATGGAGATGCCAGCATTGGAATTTCCCACAAATCACCTCTGTCTGTCTTCTTTCCCCTCCTCCTCCCTCCTGCTTTCTATTTCTTCTTCCTTTTAACTTTTCCCTGTTTTATTCCCTCCCTTTGCTTAGAAGAATGAGGAAAAAATCAGCCTCAAATAACTAGCTGAGAGTTCTCCTTCTTAGGAGAACACAAGAAAACAAATATGAAAAGTGGGTCTGGTCTATCTGCAACAATTTGACGACATGTATGAAACACACCCTTGATTTGTATTTGAAATAGAATCTTAAATGACGAGAGAGCCTACTTTTGACATGTTGGTCCTTACAGGAACTCACTGGTCTCTCCTAGGAAAGAATTATTGGTGTCTAGCTGGCAACAATGTAAAAGAATTTTTTATTTGCTGGTGATTGTGTCCTGCAGAAGGAAATTAAAGAAAAACTAAATGACATTGATTTTTGGATTTAAAAACTATGCACCTTTTCTCAGTGGGGCCAAGATTGGGCTGTGACTGAGCTCCCAGGTTCTGGAAAGGGATGGTCAGTAGTCAAACATCTAGCAGTTAAGAGGCCCAGGCATCCCAGCTGGGGAAAGTCTTGGGCACCCTGGTAGGGGAGGCTCTGTGCTCTGTCTCTTGCTCTCTCCCTCTTGCTCGCACTCTCTCTGACTTGGAAGCATTTATTATGTGAGGACATGTGAGAAAGTCAGGGTTTTACTAAAGTCCTTGGGTTTTAAGGTTTATTGTAGTGTATATTAGTCAGAACTCTTTATAACTCCTTTCAAGTGAGGAATTACTCAAGCAGGTTTAGCCTGGGATGAGAGGTGAGCCAGATGAGTGAATTCTTTTTTACAGCTGTTATCATTTACTGAGTATCTGCTCACTCTATCAGCTTCTGAACTATATATACTGACCTATATATACTGATTCTGGCTGTTTGTTGTTTTGCGGGGTTTTTTTTGGCAAACAAAGAAAAAAGAAAAGGACAAAAAAAAAGACCAAGTGTGGGTCATAATTAGCACATTTTATCAACTCAACATAATTGTCTTGTGGCAAGAATATTTCTGGTGAGATTGTAAAGCTGTATTATTGTGAATTTTTAGATTACTCAATTTTACTATTTTGGAGTTGTGGTTTATAAGAAAACACACCCAGACACCTCCATCTGTGGCCTGAGCCCACCTCCCCTACTCCTTTGTACCTCCGTACTGGTAACAACAGTAAAACAGATGCACAGAACCTACCACCCTCAAGCCTGTTTTTCAGGCTCACTGCGGGACCCCAGAGCCACTCGATTTTTACTTAAATTACAATGAACACATCAAAACCAAAGAGAGTCAAGGAGACACATTTGATGGGACCAAGCCAGTCTCTTAGTAACAAGGCCATGGTGATATAAATATACTTGACAGCAGTATCAATGACCAGTGTACCTTCATGTAGCTCAGCATAGGATCAACCCTGATGACACACTGTGATACAGCTGAGGGTGGGAAGTCTAGACTCTTGGGCTTGAGTTCCAAATCCCAACCATGTCACTTTGGACAAGATCTACTCTGTACCTGATTGTTCATCCAAGAAACACAGGTGATGGGATGAGTCACCTAGCAGGACAGTAGTGACAGTAAGGGACATAAACCCTGGGGAAGGGTCCAGTATGAAATGCCAATCCAGATCCAGTTGGGAAGGCAGCGTGCTGGGACTGCACACCATGAGCTGTGGACATCTCTCACACTTCTTTAACAGAAGGTAAAACAAATCTATGGATTTCTCAGCAGCCTGAATCTGCTCTTCCACTGGCTGGACCAGCCCTTCCCCTGGTTGAAGGGAACAACATAACAGGAGTCTCTATACCTCCTGTGTCTCAGTTCTAACTACACTGTGAAGCCAGTGCCAGAGACTCGAGGAGGATAAAGAAGCCAGAGGTTGAACTGATGATGCCATTTCTCCCTCCTTGGCTCTCAAAGTGTCCTCGTTTTGATTTGTCCACGGAAGACTTGCTATGTCTTTTTCTCCTTACCTCCTTGCAAAGTCAGCGAGCTCCACGAACAGCTACACACTGCCCACAGCTATTAAAAAGCAGCTGGGGAATTCCTCCTACATTATCTAGAAAGTTCATCTGCAAACTGCACGGGAAAGAAGCTTATGGGTAAAGGAAACATGGGAGTGGCAGGAGGTGGCGAGCACTCTGAAAAGCACCGCTGCCCGCTGGCTCTTATTATGAAGACCTTGGGAAGGGAGAGCCCAGCCTCCTCTGGAAGGCTGGAAAGGGCTCTCTGTGATTATAGTAAGCTCCACCTAAGGGGAAGAAGAGAGGTCTTGAGAGTCATCCAAACCAGCATGTGGGAAAGACTGCTAAACACCAGCCCAGCCCTTCCTTCTACCTGTTCGGGAACAGCTCCGCTTCCTCTATTGAAGGCTTAGCCTTAGTTTCATTTTGTTCTGTTCTTTGGCAATAGAGGGGGTGAAACGGGGCTTTCTGTAGCCCAGCCTAACCTCCCCAACACTAGAATTAGAGGTCTGCATGCTAAGAATGTCTCTCTTTTTTAAGATTTATTTTATTTTTGATTATGTGAGTATGTGTGTATGCATGTATGTGTGCATGCATATATGTGTGTATGTATGTATGATGAATGTGTGGGTGTGTACACATGAAAGCACATAGGCAGGAAGAGGGTTCAGATCCTTGGAGCTGGAGTCACAGGCCACTGTGACCTGCTGGGAACTGAACCCAGGTTCTCAATAAAAGCAGTATGCACCCTTAAGCTCTGGCCCATCTCTTCAGCCCCAGTAACATTCAGAAGCTGGAATAAACTGTGACCACCCTGGACCAGAAGGAGGCTCTTTTGTGTTAGAGGGGGCTAAAAAGGGTTCACTAGAGAGGACCAACCTCAGGCAGTCAGGGACTAAGAGGGATGTTGAAGGGCGGTCTCCTCTCTGCTTCTTGCCTGCCTTTTCTGAAATAAGTGTAGTAAAGAACACCGATTATTTTGAAACAACTGTTGGTAGCTGACTGTGTTCGTTTGACCGCAGCTTACTCAGGGATTGAACCACATGGGGCTTGGCCCTCGGAGTTATGAAATCACAGTGGGCCATTAGGTCCATCTCCAAACAAGCTTCTTCCCATAAACCTCTTGGATTTCGTCCCATGCGAAGTCCAGGACCCTGCTCTCGCTCTCCCCAGACATTGCCTTTTCCTAACTTGGCAGGGGGAGATAGAGTTGCCCAATAATTGAAGTCGGCATTTTGAGGGAGGAAAACCAGCCACAGAACAATGTTCTACGGGATTGTTTTTGATAAGGGGCGAGCCAGCTGTGGCAAACCCAGGCAAATTAAAATGTATCTTGCAAAAAGGGACACAAGCAACTTCAGGTTACACAATTTGCGGTTGAGCAATACTGACCGTGTGGTTGGTGGTGGGGTGCACCTAGCATGCTAAAGACTCTGGGTCTAGCCCCAGTCCCTCAATAAATAGATGAGAAAATTAATGAAGGAACAAATAAATAAAAAGTATAGAAAATTACTTCCCTGTGGGTCTCTAGATCCACAAGGGAATGTTTACACCATTCTAAATATAACTAAGGCAATTCAATCCAATCATAAAAGTATGCATCTGCATTCCGAAGATCAACTACCTTAATATTTATAAATATATATGCATCTATGTGTGTGTGTGTGTGAGAGAGAGAGAGAGAGAGAGAGAGAGAGAGAGAGATCCATTTGACTTCATTTTCACTGAAAGCAAGTGAGTATAGCCAATTTTTTTTAATGAAGTGAATTTTCAATCCCCCATGTTAACCTTAATTCTTCCACGGTCTGAGAAAACCATATTTGGAGCCTAATGCTACACCCAGCCTTTTAAATAAACCACAGAAACAACGATCAGTGCTGCCGCAGACCTACTTGAAGGCTTACCAGATACGGCTTCCTAATCTCCTAAATGCTTTCCAATCTTTACTAAAACATTTTATAATGAAAGACAGGTAGCAAATAAAATTACAGAAAGAAAACACACCGGGTAATGTGGTATGTAATATTATCCAGGCCCTGACTCTTCCCTGTCACTCCCTCAGAAAAATGCCACAGCTTGTGAGCGTGGCAACAGCACGCAGGAGCAGCTTCACATGCGCATTGGTGACAATGCTGCTAGAATAGTCTGCAACTTTGTGTTCAGCGTCCCACTTTAAGACCCCTAGTTTCCCCAAATAGCATTATGAAGTCATATTAGGGTAGTCAGAAGGAAACAAAACCATTAAAAATATCCTCCAAAAGAGTGAAAAGATGCCAAAAATCACACAAGGACTTAATAAGCACAGTCTTTACAATGGAAAGTAACACATCTGCCAGAAGCTCTACTCGCTTTGCTAGCCCGGCTTGTTAGGTTTAATTTTATGTGCAAGCCTTTGCCTGCATTTATGACTCAGTTGCTTTTTTTTTTTTTACAACCTCCTCTAAGCTTTGTTATCTTGCTTTTATCGAACTCTGAACCATTTAAACTTGACAGCAAAAGAAAGTAAATGCTAACAAGTATGCAATGGTCTTTAGACCCACTTAGAATCAGTGAAACAACTAGGAAGTAAATACCATTAAGTCATTCCTCTGCAGGAGAGCACTGAAGCACAGAGAGGTTGAGTAACCAGCCCAGGTCACACACTGCTAAGAGGCAAAGCCACAGTTTGAACATGAGCAGGCTGGCCCCAGACATGCTCTCTCTTTGCTATTCAACAATTTACCTCTCCATTGGGTCCTGGGTGCCTCTTGCTTCCCTGATGTCTGGAACTTTCTAATGGCTACCCCTCAGCTCCCCATTCCCCCACTGCTATATATTTCTATTCAATTTCCTGATCCTCTGTACTTCTCTCCTGTCCCTTCCCATACCTGGTCCTGCCCTCACACTTTTTTCCCTCCCCCTCCTCTCTCCTTCCCAGGTCCCTCCTTCCCTCTATCTCCTGTGATTATTTTGTTCCCCCTTCTATGTAAAACTGAGGCATCCATACTTTGGTCTTCCTTCTTCTTAAGCTTCATATGGTTTGTGAGTATTCTGAGCTTTGGGGCTAATAATCACTTATCAGTGAGTGTATTCCATGTGTGTTCTTTGCCAAAGAACAAAAGAGAGAGAGAACCTGTAGAGACCACCTCCAGTAGATAGGCACGGCCCCCAGTTGAGGGATGGGAACACCCACCCATCTCAAAATTTTTATCCTAGAATGGTTCCTGTCTAAAGGAAATGCAGGGACAAAGAATGTAGCAGAGACTAAAGAGAGATCACCCCGCCTAGGGATCCATCCCATCTGCAGACCCCAAACCCACACACTATGGCTGATGCCAAGAAACACTTGCTGACAGGACACTGGTATGGCTGTTCCCTGAGAGATTCTACTAGCACCTGACCAATACAGATGCAGATGCTCACAGCCAGCCATGGGACTGAGCCCAGGGACCCCAAAGGAAGAGCTAAGGGAAGGACTGAAGGAGCTGAAGGAGATTGCAACTCCATAGGAAACACAATATCAGCTAATTGGACCACCCAGTGCTGCCAGGGGCTAAACCACCAACCAAAGAGTATACACAGAGGGATCCATGGCTCCAGATACATATGTAGCAGGAGATGGCCTTATTTGGCATCGATGGAAGGGAAGGCCCATGGTCCTGTGGAGTCTGATACCCCAGCATAGGGGGATGCTAGAGTGGCAGGGTGAGAGAGGGTGGGTAGGTGGAGGAGCACCCTCATAGAGGCAAAGGGGAGGGGGCATGGGATAGGGTGTTTGCAGAGGGGAAACCTGGAAGGGGGATATCGTTTGAAATGTAAATGAATAAAATGATTAATACAAAATTAAAATTAAAAAATCTACCTCTCCCAGCATTTCTAAGGCACTTGGAGCTGCAAACCAGGAATTTTAGTCCAAACTGATGGATTTTGCCAGTCATAGGAGTTATTTACTTCTTAAGCAAATCTTTAACCCTGAATAGATTCATGTTTTATCCTCTGTACACAAGACACACTGTACACACATTCTTTCTCTCTCTCTCTCTCTTCTGCTCTCTCTTACCCCCCCCCCCACACACACACACCATTTTGATGAAGTTGCAGGGCATTCTGTTTGTTCTTGGAAAGGAAAAGGCTGAGCTGGGGCTGCATCTGAACACCCTCATCTTCCATGTCTGCTCATACAGCACGAGTTGGCTGGTCACCTTAGCCCTGCTTCACCCAGCTCTGCCTACTCCAGCAGCTAGCCTCTCCTGCCCTTACCTCAGGACCCACAGTTATTAACACATCAAAGACTCCCATGTCTCCTCCCCATGACAAGGAGAGCATGGTCTCTACTCTTTTCTTTCACAGGACACCCAGACTTCGGAGGCCACCTAAAGTCTCTGTATACCCTGCTGCAGCTCCAGTGTCACCTCCCATGTGACTAGCCCAGTGTCTATGGAGAATTCTGAGTCCTGTGTTTGAGCCTAGTCTCTTCCTGCCTCTCCATCTTTAATTATGAAGCCATATGCATCCATTAAAGTTCAGCTCTTCTACCATTTTCTTCACATTTCCTTCTGTTCCCCAGTAAAGACAGATATGACATCGCTCTGTGCTGCTGAGCCTTGGATCCAGCCTCATGGAGGAAGTGCAATGGAGCCCTTTCAGGGACTGCAAGTTACAAATAACCTGGCTTTATTCCTACCCACATCAGAATCTCAAGAACATGAGGGCTATTGTACCTGCTGATTCCAAGCCTCCACTCTGAGTAAGGATGCCCTGAAGACTGCTTTAGTCTGAAAAGCATGGGGGCTGCCAGATCAAGTTAGAGACCCAGTGAGGGTTGTCCCTAACCAGCTGCAGATGGCCTCCGCTGACATAGGACTCTATAGAAAGGCCCTGCAGGCTTCATTACCAACTGCTAAGTGCTTCCCTATCTACCCTATCTCTGAAGACACCCATAGAGACCCACAGACAGCAGAAAGTACATTGGGACCAAATGTTAGGACCTGGCAGCTGTGGATACAAGGTTCTTCTGGAAGTGAAAGGAGCTTTGCTGACCCCCTGCTCACCTCCCTGCCAAAGAAGCAGGTGAAATAAGTCACACTGTTCCCCCAAGATGTGACCTGTGTGTACACCTCTGATGGACTTTTCTTTATTCTATTGTCTGGCAACTGGAATAAAAGACTCTCCAAAGGCCAGAGCTCACACCAGCTCTGGAAGCATCTTCCAGCCAGGCAAAGCAATGCCAAAGGCTAGAAAGGAAGCCTCGGGCATTCCACACTAAAGCAAATGCAGCCAGAGTCTGTGTTCTCCTTGTGTGTGTCAGAGCAGTAAGAGATCAGAGGTGGAGGCTGTGGCCTAAGGCGGGAGGCTGGGAGAGAGGGTGAAAGACTCTGAGGTGGAGGCTGAGGCTGGCTGGCTTGAGAGGAGGTAAGTGTTTCAGAGAGGGAGCTGGTGGTAAGGGAGGCCCCAGGGAGGTCTGGCTGGTCACTTTCTTTTCTGAAGCTTCCCAAGATGGTTCCCTTGACTTGGCCTTCAGCACATTACGGGGCTGCAAGCACAGTTTGCACTTGAGACATTTCCAATTCATGCACAGGGGAAGATATGATTTTCCTGCATTCACATTCTTAGTGTAATGTGCCTGCAAGGAGAGTTACTTCCTTCAAAGGCATTTTTCCTAATTTTAATCAGAAATCAATTCAATAGAAATTAGAGTTTTATTGAACTAATTTTCAACTACAATGTAAATACCATAGCGCTCACGGAATTTACTTTTAATTTGTTTTATCCATGCTTGCTTGTAGTTTTCAGAAGGCACCATTTTATTTTTCAGCCCTTTAAATCTAATTTTCATCTCTTTTCTAATCGAATCTATAAACCTTCATCTAATTATCAAGGTAATTCCTAGTTTCCACTCAGCCCTGAGCATTTTCTCCAGGATAAACACTACATTTTTCTCTTCCTCTATCTTCACTTGTAAGCGAGGATGGCTTGAACATCCCTTGTCACCCACAGACAAGGGACAGGACACGGGTATGAAGAGCTCATGTCTGGGCTGCACACAAGCTTGCCTGTTGCTGCACCACACTGGTTTCATACGATCCATTTTCTCCTGCCTTCAAGTTCTTGAGCCAGGAGTTCTGCACAATGAGAATATCCCTCCTGCTAAGTCTTCTCCGGTGGCACAGCTGGCATCAGAACTAGGATGCTAAGAGACTGTGCCCAGTAGCTGTTGTCATTTGAATACATTTTCAGTGTCTCCCAATATTCACATGTTAAAACGCAATGCCCATTGTAACCTGAATGCTGTGCTAGGTGATAGGACTTAGGTTAAAGTCATCAGTATCAAACACTGGTGGCCTCATAAAATTTGAGGGACCAGAAAGGACACACACATGTACTAACTCCCTTCTCTCACCACAAGATGCCAGAACCAACTGAGGCTTGGAGGCTGCAGGAGCTGAAATCTTTGCATGTAGCTTCATGCTACCAAGGCAGTTCTGTTCCCAGTCAAGTGTCCCAAGAGCATCTATTTCAATTCAACCATGTGGCTCACCGTTTTTCCTGTCTCACCGTATTGATGGAAGCTGTCAGAACCCACCCAGACTCAAGGTGAAGACCCAAAGACCAGAGCCCTCCATAGAATTCAGAGCTATTAAGGAGCTGATGGCCTTGTTAAGAGGACACTAATAACAGCAATGATATAGTTCTTTGCTGGGATTGCCTCCATCAGCTGCCCAATCCTGTCTGCCTACCACCAGGTCTGTTTTGCATCCCAGTGCTGGGTAGGAACCAAGACAACTACACAGTGATCCAGCCTCAGGGAACTGGAGAATTTTTCTCCCTTTGTGTGTGTCGTCATCCAGTAGGATGAGGATGGAGCAAGACGCTTTGTTATCCATTTCTGCTTCTTCTCTGGCCAACTAGGTTGCTACCAAGTACCCCTCTCAGAGCTAGCATGATATTACCTGCACGGTGGTCACCCCTGTGTTCAAGAGACATTTCTCAGTTAACAAACCCTCTGCTCCACCTCGGCCTGACCACAGCCAGACCTCTTCCCTTTTCTCTTATTTACAGGCCCTTTGCTAGAAGCAGCTGAATGTCTCAGAACACCAAATGTCACCTACTTGGTGCCTGCCAGAAGGAATAGCCACAGTGTCCTGAGGCTGGAGAAATGGCTCGGCAGGGAAACTTTTTGGCATGCAAGTGTGAGGACATGGGGTCAGAACCTCAAAACCCAAGTAAAGCTGAGCATGTGAGCGTGGCTCCGATCCCAGCACTTCTATTCTTATAGGAGGAGGTAGAGTCAGAAGTCTTAGAAGAGTGAAGACCATCGAGCCTGGCATATGCAGCAGCAAAAGAGAGACCCTGTCTCAAACAAGGCAGAAGACAAAGACCAACACACACACACACACACACACACACACACACACACACACACGAGGAGGTAGGAAACTAAGGAATTTGAGGTGGAAGGAGGGGTCCCCAGATCTGCTTTTCTCCATCCTTTACTTTGCAAGTGTAAACTCCTAAGTGATTGGAAACAGATGTTCTCAAAGACCTTAAAAAGTTCTCATTAGTTCCCAGGCAATATAAATGAGAGAAATGACATCCATTCCTGTTCTTGCCGTGATTCTAAGACTCAGCATTGTTGTTGTGTGCGCCTTTCCTTTAATACCCTTGCCTTAGCTGCCTGGAAGCAAGTCTTCCTCTAGCAGCCTTCAGATGAAGGCACCATGCCTGCCTGGATGCTGCCATGTTTCCACCTTGATGGTAATGGACTGAACCTCTGAACCTGTAAGCCAGCCCCAATTAAATGCTGTCCTTATGAGAGTTCCCTTGGTCATGGTGTCTGCTCACAGTAATAAAACCCTAACTAAGACACCATGGCTACTTGTCAAGATATTCTCTGCCCCAAGATGACATGGACTGAGTATGTTATGCCCAGAGTGAAAAGGCCAGCTCAGCAATCAGAAAGACAGCGACATGTTTGCAACAAAGAACGCTGGATTCACGGATCTCTGAGCTTACCCTTGAGTAAAGGTGCAGACAGCTAGGTGGAGCTGCTGTCCTCTCCTGATCTAACTCAGTAGGTTTTGAGGTCACAATAAGAGGATGAAGGCAGACATTTCTGAGCTAACATCATTCAGGAGCAGGTGGTAGCAGCAGTGATGGAGCAACCCAGATGCCTTTCTGTGAACCAGCAGTGATGGAGAAGCCTGATGCCTTTCTGTGAATCAGCAGTGATGGAGAAGCCTAGATGCCTATATCTATGAATCATGTTTCACAAAAAGGTACCTCTACTTCCAGGGTAGCTGACGCTATCACAATCATCAGGGTCATGCTTGAGTCCAACTTTGCCTTAGAATCTGTTCCAGGTGACACCCAGACTCTGGGGATGCTCCATCTCTCCACTCAGATTGTGCTCAGAGTTAATATGCCGCCTCCTTGCTTTACCACCTAGATGGCCAGAACCGAATCTCACTGGAAACTGAACTTGATAGTGACACTATCATGAGGACCTATTTCCTGAAGAGGGGATGATTGATTGAAGGTTTTGGCGGGGGTGGGGGTGTCGTCTTTCTGGGGCTTGTCCGGGGTCCCTACTTCCAACTCCATTCTCATGTAGAATGAGATACACTTGGAACACCCATTTTATCAGAGCCCTGGCTGACCGTCTTCCTTACTCTAAAGGCTCATTGGGCTTGTTCTCTGTTTACACGTCTATAATCCATTCTGCATCATCTTCTAGGGTCCAGACACAATTCTTCTTGTCTCTGTCTTAGGAGGACTGAGAACAAGTCCTCTACTCTTTTAGCTAGGGACTGTCACCATCAAAAGAAAAATCAAACATCTGGTTCTGGAAGATGATGACAAGTCACACACACACACACACACACACACACACACACACACATTTTACAGAGCCCAATACACCAAAGCACTCCAACCCTATGGAGCTCAGAGGCCACAGGATTCAGAAAAGGCCGGCTGTCTTTTGTTAAGGAGGAGAGTACACATTTCCAGAAAGGTTGCCCTAAGATATTTAAAATCAGGAGCGTTAATCTTCTTCTTGGTGATCTCTCTAACACACTTTCTCTGCCTATGAATTATTTACAAGTTCGGTGAACTGATTCTTCTCTTCAAGGCACCCTTTACAAATGACCTCACCTGGCTTCTGGTGCATCCTCGCCTGTTACCAACAGAGGGAGCTATTTCCTGTGGGACGCTCATAGTGCTGCAAGCCACATCCTCTTTCTGAAGGCTGCCCTAGAATGGCTAGCTCCGGGGTGGGGAACATGGATTCACAAGCACCCAGCCTCAGCTACACCAGTGACTCCAGAACCCAGGACAAGCCCATCCAGGCCTAGGATGACCTGAGTCCAAGGGGCTTGACTCCAGCCTTTTTCTCTAAGCTTACCTTTCCTTATCTCTCAGATCAAAGCAACTGCCTTGAAGCCTGAAGACCTTCAATTTCAAGACCCATGTGGTGAAGGGAGAACGCTGACTCCCACGAGTTGTCTTCGACTTCTGCAATCATGCCTCAGCATATATACCATGACAACCACAACCACGTTAATTAATTAATTGCAATTATTTATTTATATAATTATATAATAATATGCCATGTAGTTATATCTATAATATATAAATGATATTATTTACATCATTAACTGGTTATGAATAAATGGGTGAGTGAATAAATAAATGTAATAAAAAAAATTTAAAGCACCAATCCCACAATAACAGTCCCTAACAAGAACAACCAAGTTTGGATATGAAATGCAAGACACGGTGTTCAAAAGAACAATTATAAATAAACATGTTCAAAGAGCTTAGAGAATTCAAAGGAGATGCAAATAAACACCTGAATGAGCAGAGAAAGGACAGGAATAAACTAATTGAAGCTCAGAAAACACAAACAAAGAGCTGAAAGAGATAAAGACAATCCAGTACATGAAAATAGAATTCAATAGAGATAAAAATACTGAAGGAAACCCAAACTGAAGTGAAGCTGGATATAAAAAGAAATTCAATAAGAAAAAAAGCCTCAGTGGAAAGCCCAACCAAAGGATGGATCGCACAGGAAGAAGAAGACTGGGGTCTGCAGACAAGGCAGAGGAACTGGACAGTTCAGTCAGAAGAAAAACTGAACAATAACACATGAACAGAATATGCAGGATCCTGAGACACCACAAAATGAGCAAATCTATAAATAATAGGTATAGAAGAAGGAGAAGAATTCCAGGTTAAAGGCATGGAAAAATGTTTTTAATAAAGTCACTGAAAAAAAATTTACAAAATCTATGGAATGAGATGCCCATCCAGGACAAGAGGCAGGCAGAACACCAAACAGACAAGACCAGAAAAGAAACTCCCCATGCCATATTAGAGCTGAAACACTAGAAGTCCAGAACAAATGGAGGCCATTGGTAGCTGATGAAGAAAGGATCCAAACCTATAAAGACAGCAATTAGAATATCAGCCGTTTCTCAGTGGAAACCTTTAAGATTGTGATGTGTGATTTTGTGTGTACTGTGTGTGTATTTTGTGTGTGCTGAATGTGGGCTTGTGTTTATAAGTGCAATGCCTACAAAAAACAAGAAAAGGGGAAGGGGTAGATCTGAGAGAGATGGAAGGTATTGGGAGATACTGGGGGGAAGGGAAGACAGGGAGAGAGGGGAAACTGCAGTCAGGATGCAAGAAGAAAAAAAGAAAGAAAGGAAAAAAAAGGGCATGTGATCATGTGATCACCTGGAGCTGAAGTTCTACGTGGTTGTGGGCATGGAGCCCTGACTTGGATGCTGGAAAACATCCAGCCTCTTCTCCAGCCCTCAAGGAAAACTTTAAGAGCCCCAAATGCTTGGAGCAACGTAATTCAAGACCTGAAAGAACACAGACACACAATTTTAAGCATGCATGCACCAAACTGGAGCACACCCAATTTCCCAAAACAAATTCTACTAGGGCATTAACCCACAGATTAATCCAACACTGTTCTAGAAGGTGACTAGTACCCCACCCCCACTGAGGGAAGTAAATCTAGAGGCTACAATGAGGTTGGCCCTTTTTCCAAGCCACCGCACAGTATTAGAGAGACCTCAAGTTAATGACTTAGAGATAGACCTTGTTCTGGTTTCATTTCTGTGGCTGGGATAAAGTAGCTAGACAAAAAGCAACTTGGTGGATGAAGGGATTAATAGGCTCTTAATTCCAGTTGCAACCTATCTTAGTCACTGTTGTGTTGCTGTGTTTCTAAGAGAAAGAAATGATCAGACCTTGAATCTAAAAAAACAAACAAAAAAACATAGTAGCAAGGAACACCTGGGCCTTACTCCAGGGAACACCTGGGTCTTACTCCAGGGAACAGCAGGACCTTACTCTAGGGAACAGCTGGGCCTTATCCCAGGGTACAGCTGGGCCTTACTCTAGGGAACAGCTGGGCCTTAGTCCAGGGAACAGCAGGACCTTATTCTAGGGAACAGCTGGGCCTTACCCCAGGGAACAGCTGGGCCTTACCCCAGGGAACAGCTGGGCCTTACTCCAGGGAACAGCTGGGCCTTACTCCAGGGAACAGCTGGGCCTTACTCCCAGTAAGCCCTGCTTCAGGTAGCAAGAATCCAATATTATAGCTGTTCTGCTTCTGACTAATTGCAAGTGTGGCATGCTTGCTACCAAAGATGAACACAGCAGGATAAACCAACAGCCACTTCAGGTAAGGTGCTACAGGGTCAGGAAGGCTGGAACAATGGCTCAGTGGTTAAGAGCATGGACTAGTCTTTCAGAGGACTAGGGTTCAATTCCCAACACCCATAGGGCAGCTCATAGTGTCTAACTTCAGCCCTAGGAGATCTGATGCCCTCTTCTGGCTTTCAGGGATATCAGGCATGTTGATGGTGCACATACTCACACGCAGATAAAACACAATACAAATAAATTCATGTTTTTAATTTAAAACTGTGGTTCTGATTCTTAGTTGCTTTTATTAAGACCAAAACAAAAGGCTCATCATAACATCTAAGCACAATTTTCGTATCATTTGTTGCTTGTTCAATAGTGACATCCAATCAAAAACTTTCTGATGGGCCCTTTCTACCTTCCTTAAGTACTGTAAGAGGGAAAACAAATAACTCTTGGGCAATAAGAGACTTCTCTTCAGATACCTACAAACGTCCCCCCATTTTCCTCCCCCACCGAAGTCTGTGAAGCCTGACTTCAGTGAAGAGGCATGCACTATACTCTTCCAGAGCTTACTGCTATCTCAAGCAAGAGATCAAAAGTCAGGCATGGAGACACGGCTAGGCCCCTTGCTTATATGGTGGGTTTCCCTGTCACACTTCTGTTCCCAGTTCTGAACCTGTGCTTTGGGGACCATATTGATTCTAACATCGGAATGCAGTTGATAGAAGGTTCTAGAAGACTGAGTATGATGAGTTGGCTTGCTAAGATAATTTTAATAGGTTAAATTTTTAATCATTAAAAGTCAAGTGCTCAGAGACTTCAGGTCACATTTGTACAAAACTGTGTTTTAAAACAGAAGACTGGATGCTGAGCTGATAAACAATTGGTTGAAAGGGGTCCACAGGGAATATAGGGAAATGGTGTTTACTGAACTCCTGAGATGTGCTGGACACAAGATGTCAGAAGGCTCTTACCAATATTTGCCTGTCATTGATGGAAACATGGCGGTACCCTCAGGTGACCACCTTATGTGTTAATATACATTGATTGTAGAAACTATTCTATAGAGCCCGGTGTCTCAAAAGAAGTGACGTGGAAATGGGCAGAGTCCCAGTACTTCTAAATCATGATCTCAAGAGAGTTCTGTCATCCCTGGGAGTCTCTAGCTCCAGGATGTTTTACCTGGTTAAGTCAGTGGGTGTTCTCCATGCCTTCTCCATACCTTCCTTCTTTGATACTCTTTTAAACTGTGTTCCCCTCGGGAGATTTTTTTCTCATCCTTTACACACTTTCATTCTCCCTTCATCCCCCAAACTCCTGCCCACCACCCCATCTTGCTGTAGTGGAATGTGTCTGCCTTATGTGGTTTTCTTTCTTTCTTTCTTTCTTTTCTTTTTTTTCAGGAAAGAAAATTACTTATGTCTTCCAAAAACTTTCAAAAATTTGGACCCAACTACTAATTACCCCACATCTGCTTTGTCTCAAAAGTGAGCCTGGACAAGGCAGGTATTATCTGCAGACCTCTCGGCAAAGCTCTCAGCACCAGACGATAGATGAGCCATCACCCCATTAACAGATTGCACCCTATTTTGCAGGACTCCCACGGGCGCCTCACAGCCAGCAATTTGCTAAGTCCTGGTAAGAAGTAATTGACTCCAACCTTGGTCACACAGAAGGCAATGAAAACAACTAGAATTCTTAAACCAGAGAGGATAGAAACAAAAAATCCAGACTGTCCCTGGTTTATGGTGGATCTACTTAGGACTTACCCACTGTATCAAAGGGCACTGTATCCATGCGACTGGACTGTTTTTCACTTTCAGAAAAATCACATATGATATTCAACGTTTCATGTTTGTTGATTTTGCTCAACAGTAGGCTCGAGTAAGTGTTCTGTGCATATTTAAGATAGACTAGACTAAGCTATGGCATGTTGGAACTAAGTGTTTTAAATGCATTTTGATATGAAATTTTTTATTTGGAGTGGGCTTATTAGGGATACAACCTATATCACAAGTCAAGGAATATCTGTAATCCCTAGGTGCAGAAATTTAACAACAACAATAACAACAACAACAACAAAAAGACAGCCCTGCTGAGCCTGGTAGCACACTCTTACAGTGCTAGCATTTGGAAAGCTAAGCAAAAGGACTGCAAATTTTAGGACAGCCTAAGCTACATAGTGCAACACTATTTCAAACACAAAAGCAACAACAATAACACAAGGCCTTGAGTAGGTAAAGGAAGAAAGCAGAGGTTAAGCAAGATCTACAGAACAGGGGACCCTGCTGCATTCAGGACAGAGGACCCTGCTGCATGCAGAACAAGGAACCCTGATGCTTGCAGGACGGGGGACCCTGCAGCATGCAGAACAAGGAACCCTGATGTATGCAGAACTGGGGACCCTGCTGCATGCAGGACAGGGGACACTGCTTCAGGACAGGAGACACTGCAATGGTCTCTGATCACTCCACCTCACTGCCCTACTCCGTAAATCTTGATGACCTAGAATCTATCTTTAAACATGAACAGGAGCCCTGGCGTGCAGTTCTCCTCACATCTAGACCTCAAGCCACCTGCTTCTACAATGTAAGCAGAATAGGACTGAATTACAATCTTTACAAAACCCAGAGACTTACAACTGAGCCACTCTTGCAAATCACAATCCAGAGAGATGGTTCGCAGATTTGTTTAAGGAGCAATGACAATTCAGATCCCAGATTCACTTTCAGGCTCTGATCTAATCCTCTCTCATTTATGCATTGAAAAGTAAGACCAAGCATGTGTTAGGGAAGAAAGTTCAAATCTTATGAAGAAGGTTAAAAAAAATAAATAGCAAATCCCCCCTCACAAATCATGGCCCCAGGCTCCTTGCATAAGGGAACTATTATGAATGGTATCTATGGCCTCCACAAAGGTCCTTGCATATGCAGACCCTGGTGTCTGTTCCTTTGAGTGCATTCATAGTCTCTTCACATAAATAAAGCACCCAGTGCCCATTGTAATGTATTTCTCTCTGCATGTTCAGGAGCACTCTGTCCTTTATAACTGTGCTGTTTTGTTTTGCAGAAAAATGAGAATGTATCTCCCCAAACTCCTGCAGTCTGGCACTTAAGTATCTTCTGTTTTCGACCTTGCAGAAAACACCACACCTGTGCATGTGTGTAAGCTCTGCACAGACGTGAGCATGCCTGTGTGACACATCCTTAGAGGGGTGACCTCAAGGCCCTCTGTCCATCTACTGCACACTACTAGATTGTGCTCTAAGAACATTGTATAAATGTGCGCTCCCCCCCACCCCCAAAGCACAAGCGGTCTGTCATCTTTGGTTTACTAAACTGGCTTACCTGCTCTCTGCCTGGCTGGCCGGAAACAATATCACCCTGTTTTGTCTCTATGGTCTTTTCTTTTGCTGCAGATTGCTTGTGTGTTTTCTCTCTCTTTCTGTCCATTGAGTTCCTGGGTTTTAGAAATGGATTTATATAATTCCTGGCTTTAACTCATCTGATGTATTTAGCAATTATTTTCAGGTCGTTTTTCCCATTGGTAGACACTAACCTTGTTTGTCTACACTCAAATTCATTGGTGTTTTCTGTTACACTTTCTGCACTTCATATTGCTTAAAGAAGTCTACACACGCTCAGGAAATATGCATGAAGACTGAAACAGAAGGGACGGACACGTTTGTCTGGGAGAGGAATTCCCAGTTTCTATCTCGTAGGGCTGTGGCTTAGCTCTTGACTCTGTCCTAGAATACAATGTCTTCAAGCTGGAACTGGCAGAGTGGCCCTGCTGGGCAATGGTGGGAGCTTTAAGAGGCGGAGACTAGAGGAGATCTTTAAGTCATTGTGGGTGTGGCCTTAAAGAGAATTGTATGGCCCTGGTCTCCTCCTCCTCCTCTTCTTCCTCTTCCTTCTCCTTTTTCTTCTTCTCTTCCTTCTCCTCTTCTGCTTCTTCTGCTTCTTTCTTTTTCTTCTTTCCCTTCCTGTCATGAGGCAAGACTTGCTCTCTTAATAGCTAGATGGCCATGAGAAGGAATGGAAATCTCCAGGATGAGACAGAGACCTGGGTTAAGGGAGGCTCCCAAGGATCAACGGGGGGGGGGGGGGGGGGGGGGGAGGGCCACCTTAGCTGTGACTCACAGCACTGGGTGTGGGGGGGTATATAACCTGAAGAGGCCACCTCCTATAGTCAGGCACAAATCCCAGTGAAGCAATAAGAATACCAACCTACCCACAAAACTTTCGACCCAAAATTTCTCATATCTACAAGAAATGCAGGGACCAAGGATGGAGCAGAGACTGAGGGAATGGCCAACCAATAACTGGCCCAACTTGAGACCCATCCCATGGGCAAGCACCAATCCCTGACATTATTAGTGATATTTTGCTATGCTTACAGACAGGAGTCTAGCATGACTGTGCTCCGAGAGGCTCCACCCAACAGCTGACTCAGACAGATGCAGACACCCATAGCCAAATAGTGGATGGAGCTTGGGCACTATTATGGAAGAATAGGAGGAAAGATTGCAGGCCCCAAATGGGATAGGAACTCCACAGGAAGACCAACAGAGTTAACTGACCTGGACTCTTGGGGCTCTCAGAGACTGAACCACCAACCAAAGAACATACACGAGCTGGGCCTAGGCCTCTCTGCACATGTGTAGCAGATGTGCAGCTTGGTCTTCATGTGGCTCTTGAACAACTGGAGCAGGAGCTATCCCAAAAGCTGTTGCCTGTATGTGGAATATGTTCTTTCAGCTGGATGCCTTGTCTGGCCTCTGAGGAATGGATGCACCTAGCCTCACAAAGACTTAATGTGCTAGGGTGGGGGGATAACCCAGGAGTCCCCCACCCACTCAAAGGAGAAAGGGAGAGGAATGGAGAGAAGGATTGTGGGAGGGGTGACCAGGAGGGTGTCAGTGAGCAAGATGTAAAGTGAATACATAAAAAATTAATTAATTAAAAGGAAAAAGATTTACTCTCTTAATCTGATCTAACTATGTATGCCCTGTCATTGCTCAAACTGATAGGCCAGCCAACCATGGCTCAGGGAATTGTGGAAGAAGAATCAGAAAGACAGTAAGATCCAGAGGAACAATAATGCCAGCTGCTAGATCATGTCTTCTAGACATGACAAGGATGCTGAACCCATAAAATCTCAGTACCGTAGCTGCCTAAACAAGTCCTTCACAGTGTCAACATCAGTTGACATGCCAGCATGAGTGAGGAAATTTCATGAGGCCACATGACTAGATGAACTGTGGACAATTGGTGGCTGAGAGAGAGAGCACCATGAGTGGTCATATAATCTTAAGTGGCCATCTCTCAACACACGGATATATGAGCAACCCTAATGGACTTAGTAGATTATGTACATAACCTGTGTGGCTGAGGCAATAATAACTAAAGAAGATGGATTTGGGAGGGAGAGAACACAGAGGAGTTGGAGGAGGGGAGGAAGGAAATAGAAATGGCATAAATAAGGTCCTCATATAAAATTCTCAAAAAATTAAAAATAAAGAGGATTACAGTGGAAGTCAGTGAGGGTGTGGGGACGGAAGGGCTTGTTCATCACGATTGGGAGTGTGAATTGTTACAGCCACTGTGGAAAGAAGTGTGGAAGTTTCTGAAGAAACTAAAAATGTAACTAACTGTCATACAGCCCAGCTATACTACTTAAAGATAAAGGACCCTAAATCCTACATCAGAGGTACTTGCCACCCTGTGCTCATATACACTGTTTACAGCAGCTAAGCAATGTGCCCAGATAGGACGTCCATCAGCAGATGAGTGCATGAAGACCGCATGGTGCACACGTCTGATGGAATCATATCAGTCATAAAGAACAATGAAACTGTGCATTTAGAGGCAAATGGAGGGAAATGGAAATTATTATGTTAAGTAATATAAGCCAGACTCAGAAAAATATGTATTTTACATTTTCTCTTATATGCAGATCATGTATTTTAATTTTTATCTGTCTGTGTAGAGATGTTGGGGTTATCAAACTACAAGGGGGACTGTGGTCTGGGTGATATGTTCCTCTCAGTCCCAGGCACCTGAATACTTGAATATTTGAATACTTCCCGGTTGGTGGTGCTGTCTGAGGCACTTTAGGAGGTATAGCCTTGTCGCACCAAGTGTGGCACCAGGGGCGGCCTTCAAGAATTTACAGATTTATTATTCTGCTTTGGGTTTGAGGTTCAAGATGTAGCCCCTCAGCTTGCTGTTCCAGCCACTGTGCATGCTGCATCCCTTTTATGGTGATAAACTTCTATTCCATAGGAACCATATGTCCAAATAAACCCTTCTTTCATAAGCTGGTCATGGCATTTGTCACAACAATAGAAAAGTAACTAAGACAGAAGTTAGTGCCAGGGAATGGGCTATGCTTGTGCCAGAGCTGACCATGCTGGGTGTTTGGGTTTTGGATTTTTGTTTTTATGAAGGTGTTTTTGTTTGTTTTTTGTGAGTTTGTTGTATTTGTGTGTGTGTGTGTGTGTGTGTGTGTGTGTGTTTGCTTGCTTGCTTGCTTTTTGATGGGATTTGCTTATTTGTTGTTTGCTTTGAAGAATGTAAAAGACTGAAACTTTGGACTAGAAAGGTGGCTAAACACTGTAAGTGGAGCTTCCTCGGCCATCTTAATAAGAGTTTCCACGGTACTGTAAGCTGGCCAAGAACCCACGGCTGAGGAAGGTATAGTCCCTCAGAGAGAAGAACCTACTTCTGCTGCTTTGTTTCATTTAAGAAGCTTCTTTTCCATGGAAGGCAGTTAATACAGAGACAACTGGTCAAAGAGAATAAGAGACGTATCGTGCTCAGCCGTGAGCAGGCCATCTCTGTCACGCATGCGCATACACCCAAGTCTCGGAGAAACCCGAGAAAGAATAGGAAGAAAGACATAAGAGCCAGAAGGTGAGGAACGCTGGGAAACGGTGTCTTCTAGACATGAGAAGGCCGCTGCACTCATGAACTCGCCACAGCTATGGCTACATGCACAAGACTGAGCCATCAACATTTTATACAAGAAAGAGAAGGGCTCACACAGCCTTCTCTTCTTGAGGGATTATTGACAGTTAATGGTAGCTGGGAAACATATCACTTTCCTCAGTGATGAATTCACTGATAAGTTGTCCATGCTCCAGTAAATAACTCTGAGTGTTCTGTTGCTGTGAAGTGTAGACTTTGATTCTTTTTTCAAACCCTACTTTTAATAAGGGTTCTTAAATGTTTTAACCTCCCTTCTAGCCCACCACCCACCAGAGGTAGTAGAAAAGAAAAGTTATTAAGATATGGGGGGAGTGGGTCTGTTTAGAAATGTTTCTTTAGAGCAAATCCCATCTGCACTGTCAAGAGATGAGCAGTTCAGTTTACAGGATTCACCACCCCACCCCGAGCTCACACAGGCAAGCCTACTCAGTGGGTCACAGACATGCAAAAGGCATGAAGTAGGAGAATATTTCAGTGAGAGAAGATGGGGGGATGAGACAGGGAAATCAGAGGTGAGAAGGAACAAATTCATTATACATGTGTATAAAACTGTCAAAGAATAAAAAGTAAGAATTCAGGGCTCAAAGACTTGGACAAGCATTTAACGTGAGGGAGTGTTTTCCTGAGGCAGACACAATTGAAAGGACGTTTTGCTAAAGCAAGCACATGAAAGGACTCATGATTAAGGATTCTTCGCTAAAGACACACATGTATTGGTTCGCCTTACCTTGCATAGCTGAGCTCCACAGATTGTGAGTCCAAAGAAAGAAATGCACCAAAAAAAACGTCTGATGCTGTTCTGGTGGCTTCTTGACGATTCCTCGGACATGGGCCGATGGTAGAGTGATGTCAGCTGATACAGACTCACGTGGAGTTTTGCTAAGACAGACTCACATGCTGAGAGGCAAGACACGTGGTGAGGTCAAACCCATGGAGGACATGTGATGTTTGGAGAGACTTTAAAGAGGACTCAGTGGACAGTGACAGGGGCTGGCTTGCATAGCTGGCTTTGCAACGCTTCTTGGTCTTACATCTTCACTGATCTTCGCTTTGAGAGGCACAGTTGAGGACTCCCGGTGTCCCTGGTGGTCTTGGTGGCTCCTGCCAATTTGGCTGAGGCCTGGCCTCTTATACTAGATCACGTCACCACTGCTGATTCATGTTTGCTATCCCAACACTACTGAGCTGGACTGCTGATATATTTGTGAAGTATTTGGGAGTGGATTGAGCTGCCCCTGGTGAATCCTGTAAACTGAACTCCTGATCTCTTGACAGTGCAGATGGGATTTGCTCTAAAGAAACATTTCTAAACAGACCCACTCCCCCCATAGTCTAATAACTTTTCTACTACCTCTGGTGGGTGGTGAGCTAGAAGAGAGGTCAAAGCATTTAAGAACCCTTATTAAAAGTAGGGTTTGAAAAAAGAATCAAAGTTTACACCTCACAGCAATAGAACACTCAGACACAAGTGAACACAGTTTACTTCTGTTACTTTTGTTTTGTTGAGTTGGTTCTTTCTTTTCTTTCTTTCTTTACTTGAATAAATAAGCTCTTACCCAGTAGTCCAGGCTTACTTAGAGATTCTGATAATCTTCCTGCCTTAGCTTCCTCCTGCATGCTGGGAACCTTCTTTTAACATGAGGCACCATGCTTTAGCCACCACAACGACAAAGATGATGATGATGATGGTGGTGATGGTGGTGGTGGTGGTGGTGGTGGTGATGGTGGTGGTGGTGGTGATGAGGATGATGATGATGATGAAGACGACGACAATATTTTATATGTCCAGGCTCACCTCAAACTCACTTCATAGGTGAATCCTGGATCCTCCTGCTTCTACTTTCCTAGTTCTAAGATGGCAGGCACATGCCACCATGCCTGGCTGACATAGAGTTTATACAAATTGTCAGTTTTTATCATGGCTTGAAGGACAAACCAGCAAAAACACTCTCATTCCTTTCCAAGGCAGTCACTTGAGTTACTAACAGAAAGATCTAACTCAACCCCTTCCGTCATCTTAGTTCTTCAGAAAACAAAAGGCCCTATTTTGTATCCCAGAAGCTGGGCAAGCGCTCTGCCACAGAGCTGTGTATCCACAACCCAGAACCTAAAAAGCTCCAGGGGCAAAGAGAAAATCTTAACACTTGGAGCAAGAAAACACTATAGAGAGAAGAAGAATTCTAGTACCCCAAAATATCTTGCCATTGTGTACGTGCTCTTAGGAGCCTGGCTTCCTGTCAGCCCCCACTCACATGGGGAAGGTAACCCCGTAGCGCACATCTGGCTGCATTCTACCCGCTAACACGGGTCCTTAGCACGGAGCCATGCGTTGACTTTACTACCATCCCGGCGTAATGTCCGGTGACCACGAGGTTTTGAAGCAACAGAACCTGAAGTCTGATGGATTTTCCACCCTGTCTGTGTAAAATGGCTTCCAGTAAGGAGCTCTGCCGATTTATTTAAGGTCCAATGGAAGATGAAAATAAACAAGTATTAATCCTGAGAACTTTTCTGCGGAATTATGAAAACAGTCTGTTATAAAATACATCCAGATGTCAGCCAAGGCTCAGGCAATTGGGATAATAGCTCCAAGAAAAATCAGCGAAGGTCAGCGAGCCAGGCGGAGGAATGCTTAGTTCACGGCAGCCGGGGAGGAGCTGGTACAAGAAGGCCAGCCCGGAGCTGTCCAAGACATAATTGTTTAAATGACCTACGAAAAAAAGTTATGGATACAGTGGGTCAACATAGATTTTTTTTTAAAGATTAATTTTGTCACAGCATAGGGGTAGGTTTACAGACCAAAATAAAAAAAGAATGTCATTTGATAGTAAGAAAAAAACTCAATCAGAGCAAAACTTTTAAAAACATCCTCTTGATTTGAGAGTTATTAAATTTTTATTTCAGTGAAAGAGAAAGCTCAAAGACTTTTTAATTTTCTTCCCGTTAGTAATTCGCTCACCCAGTTCTTCTAAGATTCACGTATAAAAGACCACTTAGTAGAACGCTTATTGTTAAAATCTGTAATCTAATCTGTGCGCCCATGTGTGGCATGATGGTTAGGTAAACGACAGTAGTTGCTGTCGCAGAACAAAACATACACCTGAAAAGGGCATCAGCCTGCTGTGAAGGCCAGAAGTATACCTCGTATGTATGAACTGTCCGAGTACCGGAAGTACACCTCATGCGTATGAACTGCCCGAGTGCAGGGAGCAAGCCTGAAATTCATCACTGCTTCAACATCTTTACTAATAACTGTATCAATCCACATTTCTCCATGTGTGCAGGGAAGGTTCTAGAAAAACTGTGTGTGGAGGCTAGCGCTGGGGAGAGCACTAATGTCTGAAAACAGTGGCACTTTTCTTATGTTATTCTGCACCATTCTGGCTGAAGCTGTTACTTTAGGCGGATATTGCTTTGAAAAATGTTTTGTAGGAGATGGAAGGATGGCTCAACAGTTAGAGGACTGGCTGCCATTCCCAGCACCCACGTGACAGATATCTGTAACTCCAATCCCAGAGGATCTGACACCTCCTCTGGCCTCCTTGAGTACCAGGCTCACACATGGTCACAGATATACAGGCAGGCAAAGTACTCATACACATAAAATAAGTAAATGAAACTTTTTAAAATGTCTTTTGTATTTAGTTTTTAAAAGCAGGAGAGGGTTGGGAGATGCTGAGAGCTGGGCATTTGGTGAGCTGGTTCTCAAAGGGAAGCAGAAACCTGTTGAAAATCCTGACACCCTATGAAATGCTAGAAGTCCCCTAAGAAAAACAGTCTGACTCCTTACGCTTTCCAAAGAGACCACTAAGTTGTTACATTAATTTAGTACCCAGGGAAGGTCCAAGAGCTAATTACTATCTCATCAGCCCGATGGTACCTTCACTTTGAAATATGAGAAGAAGGGGAGGGAGAGCTGGTGGAAGGGAGAGACTCTGTGTGTGGAGGACTCCCATCATTGGCCTTATAGAGAGACCTTCTTTCCTGGCGTCTGGGGACAGCTGGTGCCAAAGGTCTGAGCACTCCAGACCGAATATGTTGGTACAAATTCCTAGGGCCACCTCGTGACTGAGATCATATTAAGCTCAAGACAGAGCAGAGGCTATAATCCCAGCACAAGCAGGGCAGATCTGAGTTGGAGGCCAGCCTGGTCTACAAATTGAGTTTCAGGACAACTAGAACTTCATAGTGAGACCCTGTCTATAAAAAGCAAAAGAAAGAAAGAAAGAAAGAAAGAAAGAAAGAAAGAAAGAAAGAAAGAGAGAGAAAGAGAGAAAGAGAAAGAGAGAAAAAGAGAGAAAGAAAGGGGAAGGGAAGGAAGGGAGGGTGGGCCCAACAGTAAATGCCCATCGGTAGGGTGGGCCAAACTCCCCTCACTGCACAGTTGGTGAGGATCCTTCATAACTTGGGTTAGAATAAGGAGATTTTACAAAGAACATAGGAAATGGCACCATTAAGTGTTTCATGTCCAAAGAAGCCTCAAAAGAAAGTCTGAGGGTGTGTTAAATTGAAAGATGGGGAAACGGGATGACCCAGGGGACTTGGAGGACCCCGGGCACTGGGACATGTGCTCAGAGCTGTGAGTTGAGATTAGAAAGAAGCAAAGGACTATTCCTGTGGCTTATCTTCACTTTCCAGCCAGGTTTCACTTAAAGGCCCAGGGATGAGAGGGTCACCACCACCCCCTGGGTAGCACAGGAGCCTAACAGTTTGAGGTATCCTGGGGTATTCCTGAGGTAGAAAGCTGGATTCCAAGTGCCTCAGAATTGAAAGAACAGCACCCTTGGGCTGTGCCTTCCTGTGGCTTTGCCACACTCTCAGCCTACGCTATAGCTGTATGCAACGGTTAGACAAAAGCTAACTATAGTATGCGCAGCTGGTGAAGGGAACATGCCGTTCCAACTTGACTAGCCCATGGGGTACCTTGACCCTTGATCAAACCATACCCTGTGTATGTGTATATGAAGGTGTATTTGGACAAGAATAAATCTGAACCAAATTAAACAAATCTAGACTAAATAGAGCAAATTGTCCTCCATATGGAGCAGATGCATCTAAGCAATCAACGCCTCAAACAGAGGACAAAGTTAAGCATACAGAACCTGCAGCCTTTGTGATCATGTGAGTCAATAAGTCTCTTAAACACAAACATACACACACATGCACAAACATACACACACATACACATACATACACAAACATACACCACAAATAAGCATACATACACAAACATACACACATACAAATAAGTATATACAAACATATGCATACATGTACACATGCATACATATACATACACACATACACACATACATACACATACATAAATATACACTTACATACCGATACACACATGCAGAAACATATACACAAACATACATATACACATACATAAACATATACACATAATACATTTACATGCACACACATACATACATACACATGCACACATATATACACACATGTACAAACAAATACACATACATATACACACAAACATACATACACATAAACATATACACATACAAACATATACAAACATACACATGTATACACATACATGTACATACATATATATACACATGTACAAACATATACACATACATACACAAAAACATACATATACATACATAAACATATACACATACAAACACATATATACACACATACATGCACATGCGCACACACACTATTGTTTCTGTTTCTCGGGAGAACTTGAAGGCATCTGTCTTTATGTGTGTATAGTTATCTCCTCAGAGTAAATGCACCAGGAGAACTCTTCCCCAGCATCATCATGGGCTTTCTGAATGTTCAGTGCACACCCACATCTCCACTTAGAAACGTGGACCTTCCCAGGCAGCCCCAGCTCCCAGATGCTGCCTCCATGGGCTGTATTCGCATGCTCAGTACTGTTAGTCATCTAGTTTGCATTTCTCCTTTTGTTCCCTTTGTGATCTGTGCCTATGTTTTTCATACATTTTATTTAGCTGGTGTCTCCTTAGAATTAGATAAATGTCTTCCAAAGGCCCGTGTGATAAAGTCTTAACCCCCAGCATGATGCTGTGTGGGGAAATGATAACTTTAGAAGTACATCCCATGAGAACACGTTAGGCCTTTGGGAGCACGTCCTTAAAGGAGATCTTAGCACTGTCCAGTCTGTAAAACATGTCAGGTGCCCATGGACCAGAACTGTATGCCAAAAATAAATCTTGTCTCCTTATAAATTCTTTCTTATAAATTATCTTATAAGTTAATTATCACCGGTGTTTTGTCACAGTGACAGAAAGCTAACTAAATCTCTTAAGTCACACTGTCTGATAACCAGACTCTGATGTCATAACGTATGTACATGCAGCAGATGCAGCAGGTGTGGTGTTTGGACTGAGAGGTCCTCCATGTGCTCAGGCATTTGAATACTTGGTCTCTACTTGATGACTCTGTTTGGTAGGTTTAGGGGCTGAAGGAAGTTGCCTTGCTGCAGGAAATAAGTTCGGAGGGCAGGCTTTGACATTTCAAAAGATTCGAGCAATTTCCAGTTTGTTTTCTCTGCTTCCTGTTTGTACTTCCAGATGTGAGCCCTCAGCTCTCAGCTCCCAGCACCAGTCCCCACACCTGCCTGCTGCCGCATTTCCCTGCCATGATAGTGACAGACTCTTATACCTGTGGAGCCAGAAGCCCTAAGTAAGCCCTTCATGTTGTAAGTGGCCTTGGCCGTGGTGCTTTATCACAGCATAGAAAAGAAACCAATACAGTGGCTTTCTGAGCAACACCTGGAGGGAGCGGGCCAGCAGTACAGGGCAAGCTCAGCTGCGACATCCCCAAGTCCTCAGGTTGCTATTGCTTGGGCACCTGATTCTGTACAGCCTTGGTGAGCTGACCCATGCAGGCATGCTGCCACTAGAAGGTGCTGCAGTGCTTAGACCACAGCTTTCTTCAGCTGGGGGCAACTCTTGGGAAGGTCCCTAGAGAGCCAACGCTCTTGACAGTGGAGGAAGGGATGGATGCAGCCCTATAGAAAGGGTGTGGGCCTGGGTGGTAGCAGTCAATGGATTTTACATATTTGTTTGAAAGAGCTCTGTATGCAAATTCATCTTCCTATCAAATGTTCCTAGCTCAGTTTTAGGTAGAGTGATGGGAGAGCATTTTGAGGGAGATGCATGAGGCTGGGTGTAACATACAGTGACACACACTCACACAGACTGAGTGCCACACACAGCAATACACACATACATAGCACCACACACACTTACACAGCATCAAACACACACACACACAGTAACATACACTCATAGACACACACAGTACCACTCACACAAACATACACACAGGCTGAGTGCCCACACACACACACACAAAGGATTCAGTTCTGCTTTATCTCAATGTTTAGTGTCACGTTTCCATCCTGAAGATGTTTTGGTGGCAGTGGTGCTGTTTGCTTGTTTGTTTATACAGTTGGTTCTATCCGAGCCCCTCAAGCTTTGAGATTCTGGCTCAAGCTTACAGTCTTGCCTGTACTTCCCTCTGATTTTCTGTGGCTTTCCATCTCACATTTAATTAACTTGATAAAGATCTCAGTTTATTGCTGCTGTAATTTTGTGGCTAGTGTTTTGCCAAATGCATAATGAGTTGTGCTAATATATTTTACCGGGTAATAGCCCTTTTCCAAGCGTGATTTAATGTCATTATTATTGTTCAGGAAATCTTCCTAGTCTATCCACGTTTCTAGGCACGTGCTTCTGCCCCGCCTCCCCTGAGGTCATTTCAAGGGTATTCTGATCACTGAAACACAGCTATGTGCTTTAAAATGGCTCCAACAATTACCAGACAATTACCCAGGTTTTTCTTTTTTCTCCCTAGAACTTTCTTGGCTTTCTTTAGAGTCCTGGATAAACCTTAAAATCTTTTGGTTAAGTTCTAAAAAGAAGCCCTGGTGGGACAGTCTGTCTGTCTATCTGTCTGTCTGTCTGCCTGTATACCTGTCACCTGGAAGAACTGAATCCAAACAACTCTGTTTTCATCCTGGAGACTTTAGGAGTTTTTTAATCACTGTTTTACTCTGCTTCTTATCGGAGCTGAGCCATCTCATTTAAAGGAACCAGAAAATGCTATTCCTTCCTGTAGGAAGACCAGGAACATCTTCGGTAGAAGACCATTGTTTCTACTAGACATGTCTTCTCAGTCACTACTAAAGCATTCACATCAAGTGTGTGTTTTTCTGTGACAAGAACAGTCTTAGGGTCCTTTGGTGTTTCTGGCTGTGTCTGCCTGTCTTTTTGCCACTTCTGGTTTGTTCCATTTACAAGTCCTGAGTGTGGGAACAAACTCTGTAGCGGCCGGTAACAGGGTCCCAGGCGGGCTTCCCACTCCGCCGGGTCCCACATAACACACAGCCAAGGTGGCAGACTGGCGGCTCAGTTGGGAAGTCCTCCACGCTGGCCACACGACTATAGGTCCCAATAGATACGAGAACGTCTGGTTCCAGTGCCTGGAAACCTTGTAGCAGGCCCCAGAAGACACGTGGAGTCCAAGAGTTCAAAGCTTTATTGTTCACAGCGAATGTGGATGGGTCTGGATGGTGCCCGCCCCCTGTAAAAGCCAGGGGGAGCTGGCTTAAATAAGGAGGGGGAAAGAAGAAGAACCTAATTGAGCTATACCCACCCCCCACCCCCCACCCCCACCCCCACCCCCACCCCCGCCTTTAGATAACTCATGAATATTCATGAATATTGAAATCTCGAGGCAGAGGCCTGTTAGTCACGCCCTCTACCACCTGTGTCCTACTTGACTGATGGTGCAGGTTAATGAAAGATGTAGACCACATGTAAGAACCTAGATTCTAGGGGCGTGGCCAAATGCCTGCCTTTTCTCCCAGGGTTCCAGGCCCATGCCCACCCAAGAACCAAGACATCCTTCCAGGGCCCGACACCTGAGCACTGCGCGCAGCACCGCAGCACAAGCCCACAATTCTGTCGCTGTGGAATCTCTCCTGGGTCTCTAGTTGGTTTTCAACTTGGTCTACATCCTCTTCAGGCCTCCATAATGTTCCTCCCCTGAGGGAGGCTTTGGTGCTGTGCTTTAACAGCTGCCTGCTAATTCCCGCCAACTGTTCGCCCATGCTGGTTTCTCCACCTGGTCTCTCCTTGCTGTTTCTGCACAGTTTTATTGGGAGGTAACCATGTTTTTCAATTTAAATATTTTTCTGGTCACATATTATTGTCTTTCACAGACTTACACTGCTCTGACATTATCCTAAGCTTCCAAGTCTGGATTTTCAAATGATTTGTCCTTTCCTTGGAGTTCATCCATTTCCTGAAGGAACACTGGACCTTACTACAAATGGAAACCAATATGGTGGATTTGTTGTTCTTTTTCAGTCTTGTTTGGATTTTATAGTATTTGGGCTTTTTACAGTTTTTCCTGTACGTCTTTCTAGAAGGAGGCCCATGTAACCTCGGGAAGAACTGTCATGGAAAATTGGCTCCAGGGTAAAGTCTCCCCTGCAAAGATTGAAGAATAGGGGAGTCGGAATTAGCAGTACCCTGTTTTCCAGGCAATCTTCTGGGAAAGTCTGGGAGGCAGGAACAGGATCCAGAGTGACAGGAACCATGCTGAATGGCTTATGTCCTGCATTCCAGCTCTTGCTGAGCTGAACAGACTGGCCAGAGCTGCCTGTGTTACACTTAGACTTCAGCTCCCAGAGACAAAGGTGCTCAGAGAAGAAGACACCCTGACTCTACCTCTAGTGTGGTTTGCTGCCCGCCCCTGCCCCACAGAACTCACGTTTTCTTTGTGCCTTTTTTGCTGTATTATAGAATCTGGGCTCCCCTGCCCCTCTTTTTAATAGACACAAAGCAGAGGTTTTTTAAAGCATTCTTCTGTTTCCTGTAGAGAGCGATTTTAGAGATCTGTTCTTTGTCCAAGTCCTCCAGCTAGCGCTGTTTTCTGGAGCTTCAGAATGATCTGAAGACAACTTTATTTTAATCTTTGCCCCTCTTAGAAAAACAGCAAAGCCATGTCTCCAAGCTTGGCATCTGTGGACAAGCACAGTATGTAGATTGTCTTGGGTCATTCACTCTTCACTCTCCCAGGGGAGGTCAGCAGCTCCATCCAACAACTGTCCAGAGAATTAATAGAGCCCTTGGCCCCATCTTCCCTTTGAGCAGTCTCCTGGGTAGAACTGGTCACAGACCTCAGTATGGTGATGGTATCTCCTGGGGATGCCAGACCCCATTAAGGTTCTGTAACAAATAAAATCTGTCCAACACTTCATGTACCACTGCCTAACCCCCATCTCTGTGATGAGACTGTGATGGATTGGGAGACTCTGCTTTGAGATGTTGACTAGTTCATGAGGATGGAGGGCCGATGGTGGAGATCAGAACACTTATAAGAGAGGCATCAGAGAGCTGCCTGCCCTCCTGCCATGAGAGAGCACAGTGAGAAGTGTCATCTTGTCTCACCAGGCAACAAATCTGCTGGTGCTTTGATCATAAACTTCTGGCCTCCAAAACTCAGAAATAAACTCCTATTGTTTATAAGCTACTCCATCCATGGGCTTTTGTTACAGCAAGCAAGTGGGCAGACATCTCTCATTTCTCCTCTTGCATTCTCTTTTTATAAATAAGTCTGAGCCATGCTACCCTTGTGGAAAGCCGTATGAAGCACGATGCTGAGAGCTCTGTATACATTATTCCCCTTAATTTTCATGGCAGCTCCACAGAGCGGAGTGAAGTGCTGTTAATATGAAGCTGACTTATGGATGGAGGAGCTGAGTTCAGATACGCTGATTGAGCAGAGACCACACAGAGTTTAAATATGAGATTCCATTCTATTAACAGTTATCAGCCTCTTCTGAAGGAGCACAACAATTTGGGACAAAGCATGCCCTCCACAGTGGCCTTTCTGCTAAGAATGGATGGGCAAGTCAGGACTGTGGTCATAATACCTGAAAAAAAGAACAAAACCAAAGGTTTGTTTTGCCTCAGTTTGAGGGTACAGTCCATCATTGCAAGGAAAGTGGGTGTCTTTGTTTGGTGTAGGCATAAATTTTTATAACCTACTTTTATTAAGGGTTCAATATCTCCTCCAGCCCACCACCCAACAGAGGTAGTATAAGAGAAAAGCTATTAAGATATGGGGGAAGTGGACCTGTTCAGCAATAGTTCTTTGGGGGGCAAACTTGATCTTCTTTGGCAGCAGTTCAGTGCCATAGCAAACATCAAATACAACTCAGCAGCTACAGACCCGTCCTCTAGGCAGGCAGACACCAGGCAAAAACCAACAGCTTCAGTCCAGTTCTCTCAGCAGAAGGATACCAGGCATGAACCAGCAGCTGAAGTTCAATCCCAAAGAAACTACCAGGCTCACCAACTGGCCTGAGGTGAGGCCACAGAAGCAACAAGCTGCCACAGAAACCTTATAAGCAGTTTTTGGGTGAGTTTCTCTCAATGGCAGCGTTACCACAAGTTGAGCTCAACAACGTAAGACAGACCAATACATGTGTATCTTTAGCAAAAAAAAATGACAAGGTGAAGCAAACCAAGGCTCAGTGCTCATCCCCCACTGTCTGTGGAGTCATATTTATACTCCTTCATCACAGGTCCTTTCATGTGTTTGCTATATCAAAACATCCTTTCACCTGTGTGCCCGCAGCAAAACATCATTTGACATAACTAACTTTCCAAAGAACTACAAGACCATGGAAACTCTTATAAAGGAAAACATTTCATGGGAAGCTGGCTGACAGTTTCAGAGGTTGAGTCCATTGTCGTCACAGTGGGAAGCGTGGCAGCATGCAAGCAGACATGGTGCTGGAGGAGCCAAGAGTTCTACATCTTGATTCGCAGGCAGCAGAAGGGACTGTGACTGGGTGTAACTTGAGCATAGTAGAGCTCAAAGCCCACCCCCACAGTGACACACTTCCTCCAACAAGGCCACACCCACTCCAACAAGGCCAAATCTCCTAACATTGCCACTCCCCAGGGGCCAAGCATTAAAACCCAAGAATCCTATTCAAACCACCACAGCAGGGTAGCAGGAGCTTGGGGTGACTGGCCACATGTGACTGAGGCCAGAAAACAAAGAAAATGCTGACAGTTCCACTGGCTTTCTCCCTTTTCTGTCTGGGACCCACCTGTGTAATTTCACCTCCCACAGTTAGGGTGAGTCTTGTCATGTCAGTTAACTACTCCAGAAATGCCTTCATAGCCAAGCCAGGAGGTTTGTCTCTTATTTAACTGCAAATCCCATCAGGTTGATAATCAGTACTAAACACAAGTCCATCCCTTGTCAGTATGCTATGCAATTACATCACTTTTAAGCCATATCCTTCTACCTTTTATTCCCACAGGCTCATGGCCATCTCATAATGTAAAATGTATCGAGTCCAACTTCAAAAGTCCCAGTTGTCTTTAAGAGTCCCAATACTGTTCAAGTAGGTAAGTACAGAGTCTCTTCAGACTCACTGGAACAGTCTCTTAACTATGAACATCTAAAAAAAAAAATCTAAAAACAAATTACTTATTTTTCAATATGCAATTGCACACAAAATTCCCATTACAAAAGGCATAAATGGGAAAAGAGCAAGGAATGATGGGAACAAAGTAAACACAGCAAACACTAAGTCCTGTAGCGCCACGTCCAGCACAGAAGACTCGGGATGACATCACCTGGGAACCAAAAGGTTTTGTGTAGCACTGCCTCACCAATTCTGCCACCTACACACATAGCCCCTTTGCTGGGCCAGCTCTGTAGAGTGAAAAATTATAAAGACCATTTTATGAAATATGTGTAGACTTTTTTTATTGCCTTAGACCCAAGCAGAAAAAGTGCAGGTTCCAGAACGAGGAACTGAAAATAAGATTTCAGGCCTTCACTGCCCCAGGACACATTCCAGGTGGAGGACATTATCCCTGAATCAGAGGACACTTACTGGATTACATTCCTCAAGCCTCAGGCAGTAGGCCCACCTGTGGGTGGGAAAAGCCCAAAGCAGGAAGACACATTCCTGACCACAGAGAAAGATGCAAGCCATCTAGGTGGGGCTATAGCCAGAAGAAGTGAAAAATAGTTTACCTGAAATAGTTGGTAATGATTGTTTAGGGTAGGTTCCTCTGAAATGTTCCACTGTTCTGGGTTACCCCCCAGCCCCCTTGGTCTTTCCAGTGTTACAACCTGTTGGTGTTCAAACTTTGTAAAGCAACCAATCATGTGTAACCACATGAAAATACAACCAATCATGTGTAACCGTGCGAAAATTCCTCCCCTTCCCTATAAAAGAAACCCCTCAGCTTGCTGGCCTTTTGTCAAAATTCTGTTCCTGCGTGGACAAGCAATTTTGACCTTGGCTAGCCAACTCCCCCAATAAACCTCTGCTGATTGCATCCAGGTATGGTTTCTTGTGATTCTTGGGTGGTCGTGATTTCCTGAGACTTGAGGAAGGGTCTCCCGAGTTTGGGGGTCTTCAGCTCCACTGTGTGTCTTCAGCTTTCCTCGGTGGTATCCTATGGTCCTGGCATCTTCAGCATCCTAGGATTTCCATTGCAACTTATACTTCACCTTCAAAGCATTATACAACGGCCCCCAAGTGCCTTCTTGCAGGAATACAGCCCTGCCACACATTGCTGGTCTTTTCAGTTCTCTGAAACCTTGGCAAAGTTCTCCCACTACCCTCATTATTGCACCCTTCATGTATACAAAACCAGAAGCATGCAAATTGCATAATTAAGTTTTATTGCCAACTTGAGTGTAGCCTGGTTACTTGGACCAAAGCTGTAGTGGCTTTTGTGAGCTTCCATGGCTGAATCTAAGGGGGAAAAAATTCCTAGACAGTTGTTTTCAAGCAGGGAACAAGTATAGTGCCAATCTTAGTTCAAGCTCTTTCCTTTTAAATGGATTTACAAGTTAGAGCCTTCTATAGGTGGGATCTTATACTATGGACTCATTTCCTTTTCCCAACACAGTAGCATATTTCTCACATCTTTCTGCTCCACTTGCTGCTCTTTCTCACTGTAGACCTGGGTGAGAGCAGTGAGCAACGACCATGCCACAACCTAAATTCTGTCCTGTTTTGGTATTTCTTCCATCAACCAAATCATTACTTTTTGATTTAACTCCAACCAAAGTCTCAGGATATGCACAGAATACAACCAAATTCTTCATCAAACTATAACTCAAGTGGCCCTGTCCAAGTTCCAAAGAGAATTTTTGTTCTTCTCTGGAAGTTCATGAGCTGGGTTTCTACTGTCCACGGTTCTCTCAGGATTTGAATTTTCCAAACTCCCATTAGAGCAGCCTATTAGCCTTCTAGCCTGAAGCTCCAAACTCTCCCACATTCCTCCCACAAACAAGCTCTAAAGATAAACCACATGGCCAGGTTTATCATACCAGCAACTCCACTGACAAAAATACTCAACAAAGAGGTTTTTTGGCTCACAGTTTGGGGGCGTACAGTCCATCAGATCAAAGATGCTCTGCATGAGGCAGTGGGTCATGACACCCCACAATCAGGAAGCAGCGTAAGAATAATGCTAAGGTGTCATTTGCTCTCTCTTCTTTTTTATCTTAAATGATTTATTTATTTTATTTATGAGTACACTCACTTTCTTCAAACACACCAGAAGAAACACACCCATTACAGATGATTGTGAGCCACCATGCAGTTGCTGGGAATTGAACTCAGGACCTCTGGAAGAGCTGTCAGTGCTCTTAACCATTAAGCCATCTCTCCAGCCCTTGCTCTCTCTTCTTTACCCAGTCCAGGAATCCAACTGAAAGAAGGTGCCAATCACATCAAGATTGAGTCATCCTCCCTCAGCCAGTGCAATCTAGAAATTCCCCCACTAATGTGCCTAAAATTTGCTTCTTAAATAATTCTAGATCTCATCAAGTTTACAATTGATATTAACCTTCATAAATGGGATATTGTTTTTCCATGCCCTTATGGAGGGGGGAAAAGTCAGAAAGCAGCAAGAAACAGGATTATGAGTGCAAAGAAAATTCACAGTCATCTTTGCTGATCTGGTTACCCCCTCCCCTTCCCTTCCTGGCTTTTGTTTTTTTACTATTTATTAACCAATGTGCAGTTTACTTGTCTGCTTTTCACTGCTTGCACTTAGAGTGCTCTAGTAGGGAGGCCCTTATTGGTCTTCATATCACTGGCAGAAAAAAAATACTTAAACATTAAAATAAGCCATGATATTCCCCCACAAGCTCCTTCCTTTTAGCGTGAAATTCTTCTTCCAGTAAAAATCTGGAGTGTGGGAACATGGAGATATCTATATGGCCGTGGGAAAATGAGTGCATCAATGGCTCATTCAGCCCCAACAAGAGCTGACAGTAGAATGCACACAGTGTTGGTCAGAAAGGTCTTAAATATGATGCAGTAATGAATAGTCTCCAAATCTCTGTGGCCTAACACAACACAGATGTACGTCTTAGTCTGTTCCACGTCCATTTTAAGTTCAAAGTGCTCTGCTCCTCACAGAGAACCCTGCCTTCCAGCAGCTGCTATTTCAAAGACTCTGGTCACGAGGTAAGAAGGCAGGAGCACTGGGAAGATGCTGATGCCGACAAAGTTCAAAACTCCAAGTTGGAGGTGCATTCGCCCTTCCGTTCATATTCCAGTCCCCAGAAATAATCTCATGCCTCTACCTAACCACAAATGGACTGAAAGGTATAGCCCTACTGTGTGCTTATAGAAAAGGAAAATGTGGCCAAGCATTGATAGTGGCAACTTCCAGCTACATCTGCCTGCTGCAGTCAGTGCTTCACAAGCAGTCCGGTCTTCCAGATGACTGACAGAATTGGGAGCCAAGGTCCATCTAGTTGTGAGAGGAGAAACCACCTCTGGCCATGGAGAAGGTTTCTTCTCTTGTAGTTTTAATTTTCCTTTCCCTCTTTCCTGTGTTTGAAATCTCACTTTTCTACCTGAGTTGTACTCAGGTCATGGAATTAGCTTCAAGGATATCATCAACTATGGACTGCATCTTGACTAAATGACTAGTGAACGCTGGGCAGAACCAAGCTGGCGTTCCCTTCTTCTATGAGGAAATCAGTACCTGTCCCAGACTCGGTCATCTGAACAGGGCAGATTGGCTGGCTGGCGGGCAATAGGAGTTTCCCAGATTGTTTTCTTTTCAGTTATGTGAAGGAGCCAAGCTGCACATCACTGAGATCTTTTGTTGAAAAATGTTGTAAATATAAATTATTAAGGAAAATCAGTTTTCACTGCTGTTATAGCTAAAACAAATAATCCTGTCTTCTCAGTTGGCATTTCATTCTCCCTGGGCTCTTATGAACATGTGTGTGCGTGTGCGTGTGCGTGTGCGTGTGCGTGTGCGTGTGCGTGTGCGTGTGCGTGTGCGTGTGCGTGTGTGTGTGTGTGTGTGTGTACATGTTCTGAAGGCCCTTTCCTCACTCAGAACCTTTTCTCTGGGTAGATACTGTCTCCTGTAAACACCCATAACCTCCAATGACACCTTTAGAATTCCAGACAGACACTTCCAGGCTGTGGCCCTGCACCTTACCTGCCTTCCCTATAAATGTCCCAAATTAAATCGTCTCAGGCTGAGCATCTTCCCTTCTGACTACCGTCATCTACCTCAGGAAACAATGATGAAGGCCAAGCACTTTTTCTGAACAAGTCTCCCCTTTCTCCTCCCTCTACCTCCTCCTGCTTCCTCTTCCTTCCCCCTTCTCCTTCTCTGTTTCTCTCTCCCCTCCCTCTCTCTTTCCCCTTCCTCTCTCCTCCCCCCTCCCCTCACTCTCATCCTGCCCATGCAATGATCATGACCCATCTTACATCCGGAGGGTTTAGCACACGCTCCCCTCTCTGCCTCCCTGACACACAGTGGAGCCCTGCCCAGCTCTGTGCGGTCACTCCTCGCCTGTCTTTGTGCTCTGGCTCTCACCCCTCTCCAATTCTCCTAGGACATGTTTTTAAAAAGGAATGTTTATTGTTTTAAAGCATGGATTGAAGATGGGTATTGTGCCACACTTATAAACCCAGCCTTTCTCTAATTCAACCACGGGGGTCCCCGACCTCAGTCTATTGGTTGGGTGTAAGATTAACACTTATTTCCAAGATTAGTCGCATGGTTGGAAGTTCCACAAGGACAATAATCATGCTGCTTTGCTAAAGACTTATTCAGCCCTGTGCCCAAAAATTAGGACAGACTTTGGGTATATAATGAGCACCAAGAAAACCCCGTATATGATGTGAGAATCCCCGTGTTTCTACCCCCATGGAATACAAAATTAATAATGATGACTTCTAAATTCAGTTTCTTAGCCAAAAAGCAAAAGGACGTGGCACAACGCTGTTGATTTGTAAAAGAAAGAAATGAAATGCTCTTCCCAGTGTCTCTCAGTGCCATCCACACTGAATGAGCTGATGCATCCGATAGTGGGTCCTGCACCGTTAAAAGAGGCTAAAACAGATCTTTGCATGTTCTTATGCCTGCAGTGTACCTAATAGCAAGTACACTGTGATACCGTTTATCTAAGGCAGTGTGCTGTGTGGATGCCTGCTCTCTTTTGTTTAAAATATGAAGAAAACAACGTTTAATTTAAAATAGATAAGAAGGAATCGGGAGCGTGAGTAGGGTGCTCTCTCTCTCTCTGATTTGCTGGGCAGTTTAGCTTCAGAATCTTGCCATGAAGTTACAAGATAAAATTAAACCAAACTTGGAGGAAAATTCTCACAGATCAAAACAAAATAAAGGAACCTGTCAGGGCAGTGTTTAAACACACAGAGGAAAAAAAATGTTTTTAAATAAACCTAAGCCATAGGACAGGGGCTACTTATACATGCTGGTCCAGCTGAAATTAAAGACAAAGGATGCAAAGACATTCTCAGTAGCTTTTGTTTGTCCTATTTCGTGATATAGTTGGTGTTGTTTTAAAGTTATGCAAATGCACTCTCACACAAAATGCTTACAAACCAAAAGACTAAAGTAAAACTATATAAAGATCAAAAAAGCTAAAATCCCTTGAAATCTTGAATTTTACTTAGAAATATAAACATGAATTCACAACACACTTATCTTTTCAAATAAAAAAAGGGCCCCATATTTTCTAGTGCAGTAGCAATTCAGATTTCTTTGATTTCCAAGAAAAACATGACTAGAAACAGAGAACATCGTGTCAGTTATGATGACCCCCAACTTCTGCACTTCTGTCTCTAAGTATGTTTTTAGGGCTCCGTTGTAGAGAAGGGGAGCCTGATTCATCTCTCGTCAGAAATCTTACGCGTTAATCTTAATGGAAAACAAGAAAACTAACCAAGTTATCTGGGAAATCTCTAAACTATCCAGGGACCATGCTGGAAGGATCCCCACTAGCCAAGAACAAGATAACTTAAGCATCAAAGAGACCAGTGAGTTGAATTATATGAAATAAGTTAAAGTCCATGGGTAAAATGACAGTGATAAACTGCCTGCATTGGTCACACCAAATCACTATTCCCAAAACTGGTATGTGGAAAGGGAAAGATGATCTACGTGGACTTTTCTACACATGCTTTCTGTGGGGGAGCTGATCGATAAATATCTGGAAGTCCTTGTCTATAGAAAAAGTCCGACTAACAGACGCAGAAAGAATGGCTGTGTTAAAATATCACTATCTGAACCCCTCAGAAAACCATGTATGTGCAACGACCATAGACAGCCAGCAAATCAAATCCTTGGAAAACTGAGAAGAAAATTCCCACTTATGGAGCTATAGATCCAAAAAGGAGAGATGCCAGGCTCCCAGTGCCCTGGTGGCAGCCAGTGGGAGGAGGCCAGAAACACATGGTAAACATTCCTGTGAGATAAAACCCAAACCGATCAAGCCAGTCATCAACTCACGCAAAACAGACGGCAGCCAAACCCAGTGCGTGGAAATTTCCATAAGATATTTCATCCAGTTTCTCCAAGTGAATCACAAGGCAAAATAGGGAGAGCATGGCCGTGTGTTTGACAAATACATGTGCACTTTTTCATTTCCTGTTACTAACTGTGAAAAGAAGCGGAGAATTCTGATCACTGACTGGCTATTAGATGATATGAAGGAATTACTTCGAATCTCTAGTGTGGATAATGATAAAATGATTTATCTTTTTCAGTAGCCCATTTCTCTTACAAATACATAGTTAAGAATTTATAAATAAAATAGTATAACTCTGGTTTTCTTTTACATTATTTATTGGGATCATTACAATAGAAATGAAGGGGATGTAAGGCAGTGGTGGTGCACGCCTTTAGTGGTGGTGCCAGCACTTGGGAGGCAGAGGCAGGTGGATTTCTGAGTTCAAGGCCAGCCTGGTCTACAGAGTGAGTTCCAGGACAGCCAGGGCTACATAGAGAAACCCTGTCTGGAAAAAAAAACAAACAAAACAAACAAACAAACAAAAGGATATTTTTGTAGGTAAAGTTGTAGCTAAATGCTTCGACTCAAGTTTCCCCAATCTAAATATTTCTTCTTGGTAGATATTAATAAAGTAGCTCTTGGCTGCAGCACTCAGGAGAACAGGCCCTGTACCATGCCTGCGTAGCACAGTAGAGCTGGCCCTGGCGGCAGAAGAGAGGTGCACAGGTAAGCCAGCCCCAAGTGCATGAGCGTTGGAGCTCTCATCTGCAGCTTGACAAGGGAGAGATGCCCCGCCTCACCACCTGCTGCAGGCAGGCGGGAGAGCTGGCCCTGGTGTCTTGATAGTGGGAGAGCTGGCCCTGCTCCTCACTAGCTGTAGCACTAGGGAGAGTGGGGGCCACACCTCACCTGGACAGCACAATAGAGCTGGCCCTGGTGGCATAGGTGCTGGTAAGCCAGCCCCAATGGCATGAGAGCAGGAAACCTGGCCCTGCCCCTTGCTGGCTGTGGCATTGGATGAACTAGCTGGGGCAGAGTTGGAGAGCTCCCCCTGGTGGTGAGTGTGCAGAGCTAGTGGGATGACCAACTCAGCTATCATCCAGGCCCAGACCCGGGGCTTTGAGTCATCCCACCCCAAAATTTATGAAGCACGTAAAAGGAATCCAAAGGGTCCAAAGCTACAGGATCTCCATGACACTGGGCAGCAACAGGACAACCGATGAGGAGTCCCAGTGAGGATCCAGTATTGACAGTGCAGCAGAAGTCAGAGGCCGTGGACCAGACCAATGAAGAGTCGTGCACATCTCTGTGCACACAAACAGAAGGGCATAGGGTGGGACACCCTTGACAAATTACAGCTTCCATGACAAGATGGCTTGTTTTAGGGAGGGGTAGTTGTTTTTTAGTTTTTATTTTTTATTCTTTTCTGAGAGGAATTTGCAAGGATGGAGGGCAGATATAAAGGGATGGGAAAATGAGTGGGATTGGGGTGCATGATGTGAAACCCACAAAGAACCAATAAAAGTCTAAAAGAAATATAGACATCCAGAAATAAAGCCTTTACAAACCAATAAGTAAATTAGCTCTTAATTCTATCAGAGAATAAGAATCACGTGGTTTTTTTGTATTTTAACCTTATATTTTTTTAAAGATTTATTTATTTATTTTATGTATATGAGTACAATGTCATTGTCTTCAGACACACCAGAAGAGGGCATTGGATCCCATAACAAATGGTTGTGAGCCACCATGTGGTTGCTGGGGATTGAACTCAGGACCTCTGAAAGAACAGTAAGTGCTCTTAACCACTGAGCCATCTCTTCAGCCCTTAACTTTATATTTAAGACTATAAAATACCTCCTAAAATTGTCACTTCACCCCAACTGTAATAGATCGGCAAAGTCAGAAGCCCCTCCTCCACACTTGTGTCTCTTGCTAGGACAATAACTCAGTGAAAGTCACAATCCTGACTGAGCCAGGCACTATTGTTTGCACAGAGTACTTATATGAAGACATGAAATCACCTGCTAGCCCAGCTCCAGATTGTGGCCTCCATTTCCAGGCAAATCATTAGGGTTCCTGGCATGTTTCCTGTTCCATTTTCTGATATCTTCCAGACTGTTCCTATCTGCTCACATTGGAGAGTTGATGAAGACACACTTGTAATAAATCATCTCTGTCTCTCCTTAGAGAAAAGTCATCCACAGCCTTTTCTGGTGCATCCCTGCCTTGATGAGCAATTTGTGGTAGTCTCTTTATATTCTCAGCATGAGGGATAATGTGGTTTCCATGGACATCTAACAAATGTGACAATGGCCAGGGCCCACGGAACTCAGTCAGTCTGAGTTCAATGCAACCAGAGATGACCGGCTGCCGGAGGTTAGAGGCAGCCATATCAAAGACACAACAGTTGTCCAGCACTATGGGCCCTGTGGGTGTGAATGTGGATCAGTGACCAAGACCCTCTAGGACACAGCTTTTGTGTTCAAGATGGCCTGCCATGTGAGGGATGGTGTAACAGGGTGGGCCTCAACCTGGAAATCAGACAGATGTTGGCTGGAACCCAAACCAGCTTCTTACTCGATATTTTAATGTGAGTGATAACTTTCACTTTCTGGGCCTCACACTCTTTCTCTATGTGCTGGCTTGCTGTAAAACAAGCCCCCACCACCAAACCCATGTATGGAGCCCAAGAGAGGCTCCTCATGAATTTCAAGAGGGTTACTTTGGCAGCAGAAGTGGACTGTTTGGAACATCGTGTCCATGTGACTAGTCCATCCATCTTCTCATCTCGTTCCAGAGGTCTTTGCATATATTTGGGGTTTCTGGCTTGGACTCTAGCTCTGGGAGCCTTTGACCCCAACTCCTTCCAAGTTCAGGATGCTTCCATTTATCCAGCATCCTGGTCACTTCCCTCAGTAAGACATCGTGGGAGGGACAACTCCAGAGGGGGCAACTGCAGCTGCCACACTGGTGCAGAAGGAGGGAGGACAGCTGGGTGGCTCTGCAATCTCTACTCATCTGAAAATGATGAATGACTTCCTGCTTGGGCCAAGAAACTTGCTAATTAACAATCTAGTATTGTCATCTGCAGTCTGCTGCCCTGCTCATTTGTCTTTCCCGTGCAGATACATTAAATTCTGGAGGTCTCGCTCAGGACATGGGTTCCTTTCTAGCTGCTTCCTTAAGGTCTGGAGGCCTGGAGGAAATGCTAGTGGGGAAGGGTCAGCGTGTGTCACAGACATCCTGGGGACATCTGGGACATAGGAGCAGGGAGAAGTGATGTTACGAAAGAGTCACTTGTGGACCAGAAGAAAATAAATGTACAAGGAGGTCTTAAGCGATGTGTCAGAGGGACTTGCTGCTCTTGCAGAGGATCTGAGGTCAGTTCCCAGCACCTACATGGCACCTCACAAAAGGCCAGTGTCCTCTTCTGGCCTCTGCAGGAACCTGCATACACATGGTGCCTATACATGCATTCAGGTGTACATACATACACATAAAATTAAAAGTTGAAAGAAATATATTTTTAAAAGAAATAACGAGACACTTGCCATTTCCTCTCTTGCCAAATCCTCAGAGCCACCGTAGGGGTGAAGCGCAGGGTTAATGCCATTCGGAGCTGAACAAACTGCTCTGCAGAAAAGGCAAGTAATGTGCTCGGGCTCACATAACTAGCAAATGCTTCATTTTATATTTCAGCACAGTTGATTTGATTCCCGAACCACCGTTCGTGACGGCTAGCTATATGATACACTCCTCAATACAACCAGCAACCGTGGAGCTTAAACAGCAGAACTGAAGACGTAACACACATGGAAAATTATGAGCAAAATATAGTCAAAAATTAGGATTCCAGGGGAGGAAGTGATGGAACCTGAGAAGAGTACAGAAAATTTCTCATGATTTATGGAAAATACGTCGATGTTCACTTGTGTTGGATTTCTGAGTGTGCATGTGTGTGTGTGCACGTGTGTGTTTGTGTGTGTACATGTGCATGTGTGCATGTGTGTGCACGTATGGATGTGTACGCATGCACTGTGTTTATGCATGAGCATGTGTTATGCATGTGCATGTGTTATGCATCTGCATGCATTGTGTGTGCATGCGTGTATTTGTGTGTGCATTTATGTGTGCGCAATGTGTCCGTGTCCGTGTGTGTGTGTGTGTGTGTGTGTGTGTGTGTGTGTGTGTTCTGAAACCTAAAAGATGGATTCATAAGCTTATTTTTGGATTTCACCAAGAATAAGATAAACTCAAATCCACATATCAAAACTACTGTACAAAATATACCTGATGCTGCTAAGACTTTGTAACAGACACTTAAAAACTGTGTTTGCTGAAAAAGCATTGACTGGACTCCAGCCCACAAGGAGATGTCAGCCTGGCATCTGCCTTCATTTTGCATCTGTACTTTACTTGGAGCTGATTACCAACATACCCAGGACGTGGGAATGCTAACCACTCAAGGAGTTTACATAAAACCTAGTGGCCATTAACCCTCTTATTCCCCTACAGGGCTAAGGCAAAAAGATAAGAGAAACTGAGGCATCTTAATATCAGCTTTCACAGTCTCCCTTCAAACCTCCAGAGGCAACGAGAGTTCAGTCACTGTCCTAAGCCTGAAGACACCTCAGATTCCAAAAACAGCAGAGCCTATGGGGAGACCATCACTCCATCATGAGACTAGCCCCATGCAGAAGCAATCATCTAATGAGAACCAGGATGCTCCCCTCAGTCAAGAAGGACTTCGTCTAAGCATTTTGTAGACCCATGGCTGACACAGTGATCAACCAGATCACACTCTGACCAGGGCTACTCAATTATACAGACCTCTCATCCCTGTCCCAGTTGCTTCATAATCAAAACGTCATGTCAGTCTCTGAAATGGGCTTTGGGGTTATTGGACCTCTTGATCTTCATAATGTCTCACATCGTCGGCCCCTCCCTTCCCTGCTCCCTATTCTCTGTATCTGTTGTACAGGTGCGGATAGGTGGCCCAGCCTGGCCTATTAGGGCCCCAGATCCAGTGCTTCTGCCCCTAAATGCCAGTAACAACCTGAAATAAAAAGGAACATAAAGTTGCTGTCTGTGTGATACAATGCCAGAAGTCTAGACTAGCATGTGTTAAAATTATTGACCAGTTCTGAGGATATGCAGGGGTCCTCTGACCTGTTGTACATTACAGAACTTTTCTTGATCCTAAATACAACTCAGAAAAAGCTGCAATTCCAGCCTTGCTCCTGGCACTACACTTGGCCGACCTGAGCTTTCAGTCTGATTTCTCAAGCCCGTGACTGCTCCCGGGGGACTTCACTCTTATCTCTTATCTCTCTGTTGTCTTCAGTCAAGAGGCCTAAGGGGACCATGAAGTGAAGTCCCTGGATGCTTCTTGAGTGCCTTTGCAAATGAACAGAAGGCCCCTGTCTTAGAGTTACTATTGCTTCAAAGAAACACCATGACCAAAGCAACTTGGGGAGAAAAGGATTTATTTCACTTACCACTGTTCACTATCAAAGGAAGTCAGGACAGGAACTCAAGCAGGGCAGGAACCCGGAGGCAGAGCTGATGCAGAGGCGTGAAGGGTGCTGCTTACTTGATTGCTCCCCATAGTTTGCTCAGCCTGCTTTCTTATAGAACCCAGGATCACCAGATCATGGGTGGCACCACTCAATGGACTGGGCCCTCCCCCATCAATCACTAATTAAGAAAATGCTCTACAGGCTTGCCTACAGCCAGATCTTATAGAGGCATTTTCTCGATCGTGGCCCCCTCCTCTCAGATGACTATAACCTCTATCAAGTCGACATAAAACTAGCCAAGACAGCCACCCTTGAGATGTAGTATTTCCAACAGTAAATGAGCCAGTGCCATCCACAGACATATAATTCACTGCTATACCCAGCCACCTTGGCTGCCAGAGGAGTGTGGCCTTATACTCAGGCACATCACGCCACACGGTGGAACTCCCTCAGATGCAAACACAAACAAGTGTGGCACTGGTGAGGAGAGGGCTGCCATTAGCCTCTCTGGGTCCTCTGGTCTGGAGGGTTCCAGTGCCAATGGCTTTGGCCTGGGGCCCACAGACCAACCACTCTCCAGCCATCTACAAAGCCATCAGCCAGTAGAGGGTGACCTGTGTCCTTTGAACCCTTCCTTTGTCATCTGGATGTGGCAAGTTCCATCTGAGAGGATGCAGGGCCATGTAGGCACTTACCATGGCGCTCTCTAGAATCTGAAAGCCTGGCTGCCACCTCGATGCTGTCATTGTCCCTTCTCTGCAGTGTAGAGGCTCGACTCACTCATCCTCTTCCTCGCCTTTTGCCCTCCTGGCTAGGCCTCAGGACAGTGGGCCCTTGTGTGTCTGGGACTTCCAGAGTCCCAGACTGTAAAAGGGCTCCCTCCCAGCCTAGCATAGGTCACACACAGTCCAGGCCAGACAGAGAAGTCGTGTATGAGATGCCCAGCAGTGAGGAAGCCTCAGAAAGAGGCAGCCTGGATGGCTCTCCTCAGCCATGCTCACAGCCACAACTATCAACAAGTCCCTTCAGTCCAGAGAAGAGGGCTAATAGCACATGCTATCTACATGTCACTCTGTCCAGTCATCTGTATGTCCCACTGGTGGCTGAGGCAGAATGAAGGATGAGGTGCAGCCTCAAGAGCTGAGATTTCTCCGTTTAGTAATTCTTGCTCCAGCCTCTCATTCAGCCAGAAGTAAACCTGATCAAGTTCTCTCTGTGTGAAGTAAATCCTCCCAGGGAGCACTCCAGGAAGTCCTCCCAAGAGAGCACTCCAGCATTCCCAGGAAGTCACTAACCTAACACATGAAAGTTTTCTCTTTGATTCCTCTCTGTGACACACAACCCCATGCTTTCTGCTGTTTCCATCATGTGTAACCACGAAGGCTAACGAAGCCAAAAATGATGAAGCATTGCATCTGCCAAAGCCTGGGCCTCTGGGTAGAATCTCAAGTGACACTGAGATTTGCTCTGAGAATTTCAATAGTTCCAGAAGATGTTCATCTATTATGAAATCTGACAGTTCTGTGAGTGTGTGTGTTAGTGTGAGTGTGTGTGTGCATGCATATGCACTTTAATAATTCAAACTAGATTGAAAGAAAAACCTGAGGTAATCATTTCATAGATACATCATTGCCAAGCCCTGGGGAATGGCAACTTCCCAGAAGCCCTTATCTGCCCAAAATTAGTTTTATCTACCCAGAATCATTCTTATCTTCCCCAAATTAAGGGAAGTTTAAATTGCAGCAAGTTGGAGCAATTAAAAAAAAAAAAAACCACCCTGACTCCTGGCACAGAAGACAATTGACATTTCTCCATTTCTTCTATTAGTGAGACTTCTCTTCACTTACTTTTTTTTACAAGGGCCACAGGCCTGTCCCAAATAGCCCCCACTTGCAAGTCACGGAATGAGGATAAGGGTGCAGCCACCCCTTACTTCTACTGAAGCACACATAAAAGGTCCCTGAAAACCATCTTAGACTAGTCACCTCACCGTGACTGTGCATACCCACATATAATTTTAGTATTCCTTACACGGCCACCTGCTTACTGACTGACACCTTGAATAACCTGTGAGCCCACTGAGGGTGAGAACTCTATGTGGTGTCCTGGCGACCTTGTTCATTGTCTCAGTCAGTACCCAGAAGGCATCTATTACTGAGTAGCAGATAACCTTGTTCCTGATGATTCTGGATTCCCTTCTGTGTCCTCTGTGATGACCTGGAAGGGAAAGTCAGTCCACATTGCCTTGGATTACCTCAAAGCACAACTGGGAAATTCTATAAAGTTGGATGAACCCAACTGCTCAAGTTCAAACCGAAGTTCAAAATTACATTCCAGAATATCAAGGTCTGGTAAAAAAAAAAAAAAAAACAGAACTCACTTATGTGGTTCCGGATGATAGTTGTTGTGGTGGAGCACACAGGAGGAGAGCATCCTAAGGAAGAGGCCACTGTGAAGGCCAAGGCCCTACGGTGGGCGCTCTCCTGGTATATTTATGACCAAGGACATGAAGGGGTGGGTAGTGCACTTGGCGGGAGAAGAGTTTTACTCTGAGATATCCCTGGAGGGTTTTGAACAGGACTTTTATGCTCTGACACATTCTAAGGTCTGACTGTAGTTACCAATAGAGGAAGGAAGAAACGAGAGAAGGGGGGGGGGGCGCAAGGCCAAGCATCGTTGATGCTGATGTTGGCCTGGTGTGGGTCTGCAGTCTGAAGTCGCCATTCTCCTGAGTGAATCTGGAGAGACTATCTGGGGAACTGGAAGGGAAACAATTCTCTGGTTGACTCAACATGCAATTTGCATATGGAATGTAGTGGTTCTGTGTTGTACCCTGGGATTTGGAGTCTTTGAACAGGTCTAGCATACTTTCTGTCTCTGGTTGAAGGAAAAGTCAGTCAGTCATTGAAATCCACTTGAGATTCTCTGAGAATCAACTACTGGTCAGACATGGCTGCCTGAAAGTCTGCCAGCCAGCTGCTATGTATGGAGAAGTGACAATCCTGTAGACCCCAGTCACTGTCCCTCCAAACCCATCTTGGCTTCAGACTTTTGCAGGGCTCAGTGCAAGATTCTCAGTTCCGCTCCTGGAGTCCTCATATTTGTGAAAATCCCTCCACGACTCCTGAGACCAGTTTAGTGCCTATGGTAGGGACATGGTGAGGAAGAACTGGACTGGCACTCACAGCGCCCCTTGCTGACTGGAACCTGAAAGTCACCTGTTGTCCAAGGGGATCGGCACCACTCTCTGTGAAATGAAACCAGTTCCTTTGGTGACCTCTATGAGTTGTTGGAAATGCCTAACAGCACACTCAGTGTGAACCACTGCTATCCGTACAAAGTATTCCCTAGAGATAATTATGGGAGAAAAGTGAGGCTATATCTTAAATTCTTACCAGGTACCTCCCTTTTTTTTTTTTTTTTAATGAACACTAAAATGAATTGTTAATTGTAGCACGAACCCTTCCTAGTTTCCTGGAGTTTTTAAGATGGTTCTCAGGTTGTGCAAATTAATCTAAGTGTCTTTCAGAGTTGGAGTTGTCCTGGCTAGGCTAATGCTTCTGATTGACAGGTTTGCCAGCCCAGTGATGAGGAGTGATACTGTATACATGCATCCCGAATAAAGATAGAGGAAAACTATGAACCCCACTCCAGCCCTTCATGACTTCTGCCAACCCTGGAAAGGTTGGCCACACATCACCACGATTTAAATATCTGGTAGAATTCCATTTTCATTCTACTGGACTTTTTGATACCCTGAATACCTGTAATGTGAATGAACTTGTCCCACTGATCACACACAGGATGGAGGAGGCCCCATTATCCTCAGTGCCTTTACTGTCCCACAGTGGGAGGTAAACACACAAGGCCTGGCCTGCCTTGCCCCATACCAGTGCTTGCACTTGTTCAGTAAATGTGTGACGACACTGGTGAACACCAACCTCTCAAAGTGGTCTCTACAACCCGCATGACAGATTGAGGGATCCCGTCAGCTAGCTGTGACAATTATTGACACCCTCATAACATGCCGAAGAAAAAGTCTAGCACCTGGTGGAAAGGTCAGGCATTAAACGGACCTGTTGTAACTGTTCAGGGGAAATGACCTCTGCTAGCTAGCGCATGACCACCTGGCTCCCTGCTCTGGGGAACAGGATTAATTGGCATCTGGAGGGCATCAAGAAAGAGCTTCGGGCCAGCCGAGGTCACGGTGACTACATAGCACCCCTCCTCCATTCCTCTGTTAATTGGGTTGCCAGAATTACCTGGTTTTCTTTTTAAAACCTCCATAGACTCTGGCTCCAGCCCAGCCTCCTTTGCTCTAGCTGACACTACACCTCTGGGAAAAGGGTCCCACCTCTGCCCCCACTCAAGTCCCACCCACCCCTGGCCACCCGGCAGCCACCTGCCAGCACTCCAGTCCCTTTCTGAAACAAAAATTGGCAGGGATTTCAATATGGCCAGCTGTCTTCTCAACTCTGTGAGTTGTTTCTTTCTTTCTTTTTTCCTTCAGATTTTCCAAAGGGGCTTTTCATCACCTTACTAGGTCCTTAGCTACAATGGATTTACAGGCTTAAAAATGCATAATTTGATTCAGGTTTTTGTAGTCTCAGAGATAATCCACTTCATAAACTGTTCAGTAAAAAGCTTGTTATCAAGGGTCAACACAAAACAGAGAATAACTCACACTGCAAGCCAGGAACTGTGGTTAGTAATAACATACTAACAAATAACTATGTAAGCCGGGCAGTGGTGGCACACGCCTTTAATCCCAGCACTTGGGAGGCAGAGGCAGGCAGATTTCTGAGTTCGAGGCCAGCCTGGTCTACAGAGTGAGTTCCAGGACAGCCAGGGCTATACAGAGAAACCCTGTCTCGAAAAACCAAAAAAAAAAAAAAAAAAAAAAAAAAAAAAAAAAAAAAACTATGTAGCATATAACAAGGTGAGGAGGGGTTACTGCAGTGGTTTCAATGAGCAATGTCCCTCATAGGCTCCAGTATTTGAACACTTGTTCCCTATTGATGGCATTGATTGTGGAGGTTATAGAACTGGGATTCTTTATTTTTAATTTTTTTTAATTTTTTTATTGGCTATTATATTTACATTTCAGATTTTATCCTTACCCCATTTCCCCCACCACCCAGGAACCCCCTATCTCATCCTCTCTTTTCCTGCTTCTATGAGGATGTACCCCCACCTACACCCCCACTCCCACCTCCCCACCCTCGAATTCTCCCCACACTCGGTGTTCAGCCTGCATGGGACCAAGAATCTCCTCTCCCACCTATGCCCAACAAGGCCATCCTCCTCTACATATACAGCTGGAGCCATGGGTCCCTCCCTATGTGCTCCCAGGCTGGTGGTTTAGACCCAGGGAGCTCTGGTTGGTTGGTATTGTTGCTCTCCTCATGGGGCCACAAACCCTTTCAGCTCCTTCAGTCTTCTCTCTAACTCCTCCATTGGGAACCCCTTGCTCAGATCAATGGTTAGCTGTGAGTATCTGCATCTGAATATGTCAGAATCTGGTAAGCCTCTAAGGAGACAGCTATATCAAGCTCTTGTCAACATGCACTTCCTGACATCCACATCAGTGTCTACCTTTGGTGACTGCACATGGGATGGATACCCAGGTGAAATGGTCTCCAGACGGCCCCTTCTTCAGTTTCTGTCCCACACTTTGTCTCCATATTTGCTCCCTTGAGTATTTTGTTACTCCTTCTAAGTAGGACCGAGGCATCCACACTTGGTCTTCCTTCTTCATGAGCTTAATGTGATCTGTGAGTTGAATCTTGGCTATTTCAAGCTTTTGGGCTAATATCCACTTATCAGTGTAGAACTCGGATTCTTAACAGAGGAAGTATGTCACAAGAGCTTTGGACATCTGTAGCCTCCTGCCATGTCTGCTTTGTTCACCCAGCCTTGGGTGTGAAGGTGCCAGTTTCCTATTCCTGCTGCCCTACTGCCATGCCTTCACCTCCATATGAACTCCCCTGGCTCTGGCTCTGGCTCTTTGGCTCTCTGGCTCTCTGGCTCTCTCTGGCTCTCTCTGGCTCTCTCTGGCTCTGTATGTATCGCTCTGTCTCTCTATCTCTGTCTCTGTGTCAATTTCTCTTCTCTCTTTCTCTCTTTCTCTCTCTCTCTCTCTCTCTCTCTCTCTCTCTCTCTCTCTCTCTCTCTCTCTCATACACACACACACACACAGATACTGACTACGTATGACCACATACAAAAATCATATTGTTATACTCATTGCAGACATCTGAAAGGTGATGACAAAGAATCATCACAAACTTGCCATCATCAACATTCCAGATGTATCTAGACCACAAAACTAAGATCCTCCTAAGTAAGCAGCTTGGGACTCTGCTCTCTGCTTAAACTTAGTGTTGCTCTATGAACATTTCCCTATGCCTTAAAATAGCTCCCAGAGCATGCATTTCACAGTATAGCTACAGCAGAAAGGCTAGAAGCTAAATCCTCCTGAAAGGCCTTTCCCCATCTGGTTGAGATTGTTGGAGGTGTGAATCTGCAGTGTGCTTCAGTCCTGTGATGGTGATGCTTGACAACCAGGAAGCCCTCTGGACCCCAGCTAAGGGTGAATTCCTCACACTTCACAATAAAAAGAACCTGAGTACTGTTTAGTGTGGAAGAGAGGCCTTTTGTCTTCAGAATGTACACAGGCTCTGGTGGATTTTCCTCTTGCAGAAACAGAGGCAGGATTTGCATATTCAGAACCTGATGTGATGTAGTTACCAGGCTCTGCCTGGGCCCATGAGGCAGTAGGGAGACCTGGGGTGTCTAGATTCAAGGTCCACAGGGATAAGATGAAAAACACTGGGTTTCATTGACAGCCCCTCCCACTGAGAATTCACTTCAGAGGGCAAGTGGTCTGATTGTGCTATAGTGAGAACATTTATTTGTAAACTGCAGCAAATCCAAACCCACTCCCCCCCCACTCCCCCCCACCCTGTGGCTGTACACCATAGGGCTCAAAACACCCTGTGAGCTTTGGCTGAGGAGTGACAGGCCTTGTCAACTATTCCTCCCTCCTGACACAGAAAATCTGGGCTGAAAGTGAGTTGCAATGGAGTGGAACAGCCAACAAATAGAACATACGCTAGCCAGAAGATGTTTCATCCGACCAAGATCATGCAACCAATGGGACTTCTCAGTTGCTTCTGGCAGGAGCTGCACAACCAGCTCCCTCTGAGGCCTGGCAGATAGAGGCACCATCACCTTTACAAACGGTATATGCTTCCACGGAGCTGGAGGGGAAGGGGGCTTCATTTTTTTTTTTTAATTTGAGAAAAAAAATGTTTTCTAAAATTCAGGTCTCTTGCCAATTTATCAGGAGCCTGGTCTCGGGTGGTTCTGGAAAACCAGTTAGTGCTGCAGACGATGCAGTTCTGTGAAGAAAGTGGTCAAGCTCCCTTTGATACTGAGAGTCCCTGTGAGCTATCAGATGCACTCGCAGAGAGGTCCCCACCCTTGTGCATGAGCTCCTTGGGCCAGTTTACTCAAGTGGTAGCAGGTCAATGCATCGCTGCTGCAGAAGGGGTGAGGGAAGCCTGGCGTCAAAGGACAGAGGCAGCCAAGAAGAGGAGGAGAAAATGCATCTACCTTGGGAACTAGCCTTCCCAGGTATAAAGGGAGGACCTGATGTTAAAATCCTGTTCCCCAATTGGTTCTCGATTTGTCAGTAAAGAAGGCCAGAGGGCCAATTGCTAGGTGGAAGGTACAAGTGGGACTTCCAGGTCCCAGGAGGGAAGGGAGATGCAAGGAGGGAGAGAGGAGCCTTTCTGCCAAATTTTGGGGGAGAAGAAAGCAGCAATCCTGTGAGGTCTCCACTAGAGGCAGGTGGCCAAGGATGTTTGGCATGGGCTAGGTGGGACTAGCCGCTGAAGTTTAAGGCAGGTGTAGAAACGAAGATAATAAATTGGTAAGGGCACATTTTTCCAGGTGGGAAATAGTAATGTCCAACAATTGTGCTGAGAAAGCAAATTGTAAAGGAATTAAATGTCTGTCTCTCTCTCTCTCTCTCTCTCTCTCTCTCTCTCTCTCTGTGTGTGTGTGTGTGTGTGTGTGTGTGTGTGTGTGTGTGTGTGTGTGTCTTTTATCCTCAGATTCAAGGGTCTCCTGTGGGAACTCATAGCAGTCGCCTCCCAGAGCAAAGGCTGTTAAACAAAAGGGAAACTGGGAGGGGCTGGTGGCACTGCCCATCCTGGGCAAAGGCAGAAGCATTTAAAACTACACACAACACCCAGGTCCAGAGAGAACACTGGGAAATCTGCAGGACAGGAACTATCACTGTGGCCCGGACGCAGAGACTGTGAGGCTGAGATTGAGTACCAAAGAGGTCCCTCCACACTTAGAAGCAAGTCCCCTCTGTGAGCTGCTGTACTGCCAGGTCTAGTCTACAGTCTGTGGTCAGCACTGCACTGAGGACTATGGGAGCTGCACACAGCTCCCCTTTGACTGGGCTGTGAGAATTGAAACTGATACTCTGAACAATAGGAAACCACTTTAGTGTCTTAGTGTGTGCAATGGTTAATCCTTAGAGTCAGCTCGACCGGGTTTTAAATCACGGAGGAAGCTGGTCTCTGTGTGCGTCTGGGAGGGATTTGAATTGGAAGAAAACACTTACCCTGAATGTGGTGGGCACCAAACCATGCAGTTAAGTCTTAGCTAAATAAAATAGAGGATAAAAACTGATGAGTCTCACACACACACACACATCTTCCCTGTCTCTGTCTGTCTGTCTCTCAGTCTCTACGTCTCTCCCTTCCCCCCACACTTCTCCATGTAAAAAATGCTACCCTGACATGGAACTTCCTCCAGCAAACAAATCACTCCATTGCTTTTGAATTGAGCTCTGCTGAGTTCTCAGGCCATGAGCAGAATAAAGTCAGATCCTCTGCCAGTAGACCAAGTGGCCTCTAGCCTGGTTCTCAGTGGAGTCCCTCTTTCCCTTGGAAACCCCATGAGACACACCTCCATTGTCCACATTTCTCTCAGGATTCTGAGCTTCCAAATTCCCACAATAATGTTCCATTTATCCCTGATTAGAGCATTCTAAGGCTTTTCTAGCCCAAAGTTCCAACTCTTACATGGTCCTCCCACAAACCAGTTCCAAAGAAAGACCTACAAACCATGTGGAACCTGGCAACTCACTGGTTATAAAGAGGGCTGGTTAACATGATGAAGCCTCCTCATCCCAAAGATAAGCCATTCCCCTACTTTCTTCAGTGGTGTATTGTGGTACACAAATCTTCCATTAGGTCAAATGAAACTCTCTACAAGTTGGGCCTGGTGGCTTTCTCACAGTGGTGCACTCCGAGGAAGGATACCATCTGCAACCCCAGGAGAACACAAGGGCCACAGGCATGCTCAGGAATGACTCGAAGCTGGGTGGGAGGTAACTTTTCATTCAATGCAGGGTTCTTCTGGCCTGGCCAGCTACTGGATGCAGAAGACACAAGCAAAGGGGTCCTTTAAATGTAGTGTTTATGGCCTGGAGAATAGAATGGTGTTCTTCAGGGAAAGGACCAGGACCTAGAGAAATCCACATAATGTGACTTTTGTTTAAACCCCGTGTTTTTCTATATACTTTCTCGAACTCTACATTCTATTGTAAAGTTCTTCTCTTTAAATCTTTATCAGTTGACATACAGAAGAAGGCGTTTCATTTGGCATGTTCATGCATACATATTATACTTTGTTCATAGGCAGCACCTCCATCCTCTTTTGTCCCTACATCCCCGCCATTGTTCCCCTCCTCCACTTAAATAATCCCCAGTTCCCCCTCTTCTTTCATGTCATATATACAAGTAAATATGTGTGTATTTATCCTTATTACACTTATTTAGTTTTATTGATCATTTCGTATGCATAAGAATGATCATATGGAATATGATCACATGCACCCCACTTCTCCCCTCAAATCTCCCTTATCTTGCCAACATATTTTCCTAACTTCATGGCTTTTTTTTTTTCTTTTTTTTTTTTTTTTTGGGGGGGGGGATAGCCAACTAAGTCCAGTATGTGATAGTAATATTTTTATCTCCATTACCACTGATTGCAAATTCTCAAATCTTTCTCAGGTTGTTATTGGTGGAAACGCCACTAGAGAGAGGTAGGATGTGAGAGTGCCTGGGACTTTAGATTGGCACGCCCCTCTTTACAAGGCAGCTCTTCTGCCGAGTTCTCCCACAGCAAACCCCCAACCACAGCTTCTGAGAATGATTTTAGGGAAATGTCTGCTTCCATTCATGGAGTTCACTAACTATCTGTGGTGGCTGGGGCCCCTCTACTGGCTGTATCAGCAGCAAACTTGTTCTAACTGTAGTACAGTGGTGCATATTTTATACTTGAGATGGAAAAAAGACCACCATGGTAGAGCAGTGCGGAGAGTCACACTGTCAGTCCCCTGTCAGGCCTCAACACTGCATAGCTTAGAATTTGCAGTGAGACCTGGCATTTGGCACTTGACACTCTTCCTAGGAGCTTGGAGTTTGAACCTAGACATTAAATTCAGTTTTACTAGGCAATCAGCAGAGTAAGGCAGCGCAGTTGTGTTTCCTTTTGGCCCCCATCAGACACACTGGACACCATTGTTCTTTCTCAGGGATAGGAACAGCTTTCCCAGTTACCTAGCTCTCAGCATTTCTACACTAATTATTCCCTTTGAGCCGGACACCAACGTGTGAGATCGTTAAGCAAGGACCACGTAGGGGGAGCTAAGTGGTTGCCCAACGGACTATAAGACTTGAGAGTGTGGAGACTGAACTTCTGACCCAGACTGAACTCATGGACAGAAGCAGCCCCTTGACCCTGGGCCACCCCGCCCACACCGTCTCATGTTATCAGCCTGCTCCACCGGTGTCCATAGTGTACAAGACTTTCTGCAAGGGTTGCCGCTCATTACCTCAGCTCCGTTTCCTTCAAAACAAGATGTTGTCCCTGACAAAGTGAACCTTACCAGCAGAAGTAAATTAGCCCCCATCTTCATGGACTTTTTTTTTTACACAGGGTCTCTATACATAGTCGTGGCTATCATAGAACTTACTTTGTAGATCAGAGTAGCCGCAAACTTGTAGAGATCCACCTGCGTTCGCCTCCCAAGAGCCAGGTATGCACCACTACCACACCAACCTTGAACTCTTTTGGTTTTTCCTTACTATGTTGGATACTTGCTTTATTTGCACGTGAAGGTACCATTTGTGAGCTCCTGAGAGCAGGGGCTACCTCTGAGGCAGATGAGAAAAGTGTGGTCTTCGGAGGCAGGCTGCCTAGGATAGACCCCCAGGTTTACCTGCTGCTAACATTTAGGAGACGCCCACTTAAACATTATGTGCCCTTGTCTGTATCTGGAAACGGAGGCATGGAGAATATTGCCAACCATACAGGGGTACTGTGAAGAAGAAAAGAGTAAACACACATGTACTGCAAACACTATGAGATGACCCAGCCATGAGCAAGCAGTGGAACCAACCACTTAGATACGAGCACCCCAGCTGCATAGGAGAGGACACACCTGTGCACAGCGCCAGCACAGCTGCTCTTCTCCATCAGTGGCCTGCTCAATGCGTCTCTACTTACTTCCATGACGGCCACTCAGCAGGTGCTTATGAATGCTCTCAAAAGAATAAGCAAACCACTGTAAAACAGCCAGGGACTGGAGTGAGATGGAAATGTCACTTACCCTAGTTTGGAGCAGTCATGGCTCCCTGGCTGATGTACAAAGAACTAAGTCAGGCTGAAGGGAGCACGCGCTGCTCTTGCAGAGAACCTAAGTTCAGTTCCCAGGACCCACGCCAGGATGTCCATAGCAGGAACCTGCACTCAGGGGCAAATGCCAACACAGAGACACACATATAGTAATTAAATAAAACAAACCTAAGAAAAGACATGAGGCTCCTACTCCCTCAACAGAAGTGACTGTGTGTGTGTGTGTGTGTGTGTGTGTGTTTCTTTGTGTAACTGGTATATTGAGTCACTAAAGGGAAAGTTAATACATTTAAGGAGTTTGTAAAGACAAGAAGGAATGGCAAACAAAAACTTTTAAATTTTTTAGATTGATTTATTTTTATGTGTATAAGTGTTTTCCCTAAATGTATATCTGTCTACCACATGAGATCCTGGTGCCCACAGGTCCAGAAGATAACACTGAATTCCCAGTGCAATGGAGTTGCAAATGGTTATCCATCACTATGTAGACACTGAGACTTGAACCCTGACTCTCTTCAAGAGCAGCCAGTGCCTTTAACTACGGAGCCATCCATCTCTCTAGCCCCAGGCTGTGAAAATAAATAAATAAATAATGTCAGGTACTTATGATCCAAAGGAAAGAACAGAACCTGATATTTGTATATGACATTCCACTTACAGCTTTACAAATATATACATTTATACATTAACACCAACTAAAATACTTCAGAATTTTTATTGTATTCTTTTTGTTATAGTGAAAAATTCCCCATAGCAAAAACTCAATGAAATGGGTAAATTAAGAAACATATTGACAAAAGGAGAAATGTTATACAGAAATTATAAAGCTGTGTATGCATATATGCTTGATATATAAACATGGATATGTTTCAAACAAAATTCCATAGCAACATAATGTTATTTATGGGATAAGCCTTGCAAATTTTTTTAAGCCAGGAGCTTTCAGTGGCGTGACAGAATACATCAGCTGAATTACATTTAGATCTCCCAGACTCTTTCAATTAAACAAAATGAACAGGAGAATGGAAAAGGTAAACACCCTCAGCAAATGAGGTGATAGCTAATCCCCCACCCCCTGAGTCAGGGATAGTGTACATAACTATCTTGGCTGTATTTACAGTATAAGACTCTTATTAAACACATCAGAGGAATGCCCCACAAGCTGCTAAACAGCAAATATAGCAAAACAACAACAACAACAAAACTCCTATCTGAAGTTGGCCAAGCCTACTAGAAGAATTCTGTGAATACATCTATAATGACCTGTACATAGATGTGAATCCTTCCCAGGGCTCCTCCCTTATAGACAGAGTACCCAGAGTAGGGAAACCGAAATCCCACAGGCAGTATCTACCAAAACAGTCAGACATTGGCATGTTTTCATGAACCCCAAATTATAAATACACAAGAACAAGGTACCTGCACAACACAGCTTGCATAAGACACCTACAACATCAACAACTAGCAAAACCATACCAAGTAGGAAGTGTCTGCAGCCAATCAGAGAACAGTAGATGAAAATGGAAACAGATACAATCTTGGTTTTTAGTTATTATTTAAGTGAAAACACCAGGCCATTTAAAGGGGAAAGATCAGGTGTCAGACATTCAGACAGCAACACTCTGTTGAGTGACTTAAGATGCCCGAAGGCAGGAAGGAAGCCAAAGACTTATACTAACAAAACCAACGGTTAAATATAAAGGCTTTATATAGAAAACAATCTTTATATAGAAAAAGGAGCAAATATAGAGCAGCCAAAATAAATGGGCCAAATTCACAACTTGCAATAAATAATCAAAACGGTATTGAACTGGCATAAACACCCACAGAGAGCAGCATAACCCGAGAGGGGTAGACAATGATCCATGCATGTGTGTGCACTTTTCAGCCAAGGTGCACAGAAGACACACTGGATAAAACAGTAGCAAAGGGGACCACTGAAATGGCTCCTCACGTAAAGGGGCTTGCTGCCAAGCCTGACTCCCCTGAGATCAGTCCCTGAGCCACACACACTGACGAAAACTGATTCCCTAAAGTTGTTCTTAGGTCTCCACACATCTACCAGGGTACATGTGAGCATGAGCGTGCACAGATGCACATAACACTAGTTAATTAATTGCTTTTTAAAGGGAGAAAAAGGACAAGACCTCGAGGATGTGGCTCCGTGGCGGTACCGTTCCCCAGGTGCATGCATCCCTGCCTTTCGCCAACAGCATGGTAAGAAAGTAGAAAACACAGATGAGAGACCATCGCAAGTCAGTTTCAGATGGGTGAGTGTCCACGACTCTCAACTGTTTGCCAACTGTTCAGTGTTAAAAGTAAGTAAAATAATTAAACAGATGCTTTGCTGAATGAAGAGAAAGAGACGGGATAAATAGCTACTGGTTGCTTCTTGCTCTTAGCTGAGAGTGCAAGGATATCACTTGAAGTTGGTTAAGTATCAAATGGACTAACAACAGAAAAATCCACTCTATTGTATAAAAGACAAAACTAAGCAAAAATATCCAAAGAGGGAGAGCGATAAAGATGATTTTAAAAAATCGAATGAGGCAAATTCTGATGTCAAAGTAGAATTCTCATCAAAAAGCAAGGCCAAGAAAAAGGATCTGTAATGCTAATAGCTGTGATTTGTGACAATACAACATTGATGTTTATACTCCTGCAAATGCATTTGCCAAGCAGTGAATATACATCAAAAGAACTTTGATAATAGATCAAACACAGATACGCTGGTCTCGGAGGGGGGAACATGGTTTTTGTTTGTTTGTTTGTTTGTTTGTTTCTTGGTTTTTTGAGACAGGGTTTCTCTGTGTAGCCCTGGCTGTACTGGAACTCACTCTGTAGACC